>NW_017972589.1:126199-127332 GCF_001876935.1 Asparagus officinalis
AGTGAATCGAGATTCACTTAAGTGAATCTAGATTCACTACAGTGAATCGAGATTCAACCAAATGTATTGAGATTTATCAAAGTGAATCCAAATTCAACAAATTGTATCGAGCTTCAGCAAATTGAATCCAGATTCTATGATATGAAACCAACTCCATGACATACCATACATTCTTTCAGTGTCTCGTCACTCAACACAACAAGGAAAAACTGATCATCGTTACAGTTTAATTTAGTGAATCGAGATTCACTTAAGTGAATCTACATTAACTACAGTGAATCAAGATTCAACCAAATGTATTGAGATTTATCAAAGTGAATCCAAATTCAACAAATTGTATCGAGCTTCAGCAAATTGAATCCAGATTCTATGATATGAAACCAACTCCATGACATACCATACATTCTTTCAGTGTCTCGTCACTCAACACAACAAGGAAAAACTGATCATCGTTACAGTTTAATTTCACTGTTAGTATACATAAACCATATAATTAGTGAATCGAGATTCTCTATGTTTGAGTGAATACAAATTGACTCCACTAAGTAGCTAAATCTCGATTCACTGCAGTGAATCTAGATTCACTGCAGTGAATCTCGTTTCACTCAAGTGAATCGAGGAGATTAAAGTAGAGTGCATATTGCAGAATCCAGACAACCAGAATTAATCGTTACCCATTTAGAACAAATGAAAACATCTTGCAATATTAAGAAAAACTTAGTTTGTTTTTAACAAGATAAAGGCAAATGTAAAAAATAAAAACCCTAAACTAGAACATGCATCGGTAACATATTATGGGAAAGCTAAAAAAATAAAATAAAAAAGTATTCAACAACATGCAAGTGATTCATGTCTAAATTACGAACCTTTCCCCACTGAATCTATGAAAAATTTTCAAACTTTGATAAAAAAATTACATTTTTAATACGAGGGTTTGAATCGTTTTACCCGTTCTTGAAGACGAGGGTTTTGGAGTCTCTGTGTTGTTTTTCTTCAGCTCCATAGTCGAAGTCTTGCTGGTCGCCTTCGTTCGATTTGTAATTAGATGTTGAAAGTAACCTAATTGTTGAGAAATCGACGGAATGTGAATAGTTTAGTTCTTGGGGTAAAGAGAAGATGAAACTGTATTCAAA
>NW_017972590.1:0-1623 GCF_001876935.1 Asparagus officinalis
ACGAGAGGCTTAGAAAGGAAGTAATACCTTAAGTTAAAGTTCAATAGAGATAGAAAAGAGATGAGGATGCTTCTTGGGAGCGCGAAGAGGATATGCATCGCGACTACCCGCAACTGTTCGAGTGGGTAAATTGTTTTGGTTATAGCTTATTGATGTTTATGATTTTTTTTTTTTGATTTTTTCTATATGGTCATAGTTATATTTAACGCTAGAATGGGGGTATTAACACTTAAGGAGTATTCGTATTTTAGATTGTTAAGCATAAATATTGCTAGTGACTCATATCTAGAGATTAATGATACGAGATGTGTACGGGAGGGTTTCCTTGTCTAGATTATCCCCTCTTAGTGCTTTTCTCTTATTATTAATTCCTAAGATACGATTGCGGAATTTCGGGGATGAAATTCTTTTAAGGGGGAAGAATATAAAACCCCGTAAATTTGAAAATTTTATGATAAATAATGATAAATATGTCATATGGTGAAAAATAACATATTTTAATGTTTTAGTGAGATCAAATCAATGTATATTTGTGAAAATATGAGAATGATAAATATGTTATATAGTAAAAATAACATATTTTGATGTTTGAGTATGATAAGAATTGATTTGAGATTAATTCATGTATATTTGTGAAAATATGAGTGCAAATGCACAAAACATGCACAAAGGCCAAAAGAGTGAAAATCTAGGAATAATGACCAGTTATGAGTTTCTATATTTTACGTACCGATACAATCAGAATCTGGAAAAGTATAAAAGAACAAAGTCGTAGATCTCTTCAACAGTTTTCAAAAAATTCTTAGATCACCTCATTCCGAGGTTGGATGAGAAAGTTACAGCCAAAATACCGAAGGTTATTTTTCCTAGTCAGACTAGGTTTCCTGGTTTTGGTCAAAGTGATTTATTATATATATATATATATATATATATATATATATATATACACACACACACACACACGGGTATATATATACACACACACACACGGGAAATATGATTCTAATGAGCCATCTTAGATTAAATCTAAGGATGCACCTCTCGATACATGGATTGGGCTATTTTAATGGATGATCCGCTCCATTTATCATGATCTAAATATCTTAAAATATCAATAAAATAAAAAACATGATGTTTTAATACTTCTAACACATATTTTTAATTGTCACTTTAGTTGTATTGTCGTAAAATTGTTAATTTTATAATCACTTGATGCATAAGTAACTACAACTCAATATACCTAATTTTTAATTTATACACCATCCAAAAGATATAGATCAAAATGAACGGAGTGGATTAAGTAAAGTGATTACATATAACGTGATTTTCAAGGTGCATCCTTAGATTCAATCTAAGGTGGCTCCTTAGAATCATATTTCCCATAAATATGATTCTAAGGAGCCACCTTAGATTGAATCTAAGGATGCACCTTAAAAATCACGTTATATGCAATCACTTTACTTAATCCACTCCGTTCATTTTGATCTATATCTTTTGGATAGTGTATAAATAAAAAACTAGTCATGTTGGATTGTAGTTACTCATGCATCAAGTGATTGTAAAACTAACGGTTTTACGACAATACAACAAAAGAGACAATGAAAAATATGTGTTGGAAGTATC
>NW_017972591.1:0-5944 GCF_001876935.1 Asparagus officinalis
CATTTAGTAGTTCATTTAGCATCTGAAGCCATACTTGGAGGGCCTGTTCGATTTCGATGGATGTACCCAATAGAGCGTTAGCTTTATACTTATAAGTCATATATCAGAAATAGGGCACGTCCAGAAGGGTCAATTGCTGAAGGATATATAGCAGATGAATGCATGACTTTTTGCTCAAGATATCTAAAAGGCTTCGAGACAAAGTTTAATCGCCTTGAAAGAAATTATGAAGATGGCAATAGAGAATGTCATGAGGCACAACTATCTATTTTCAGACATAGTGGACGCGCATTGGGTGCTGCTACCACCCGCTACCTTGATGAACGTGAGTGGTTGCAAGCTCATATTTATGTTCTAAAGAACTGTGATGAAGTGCAACCACACATTGAGTAAGTCACTAAAGTTTAAGATTCTATTAATAAATTTACTATAGTTAATCAATGTTAATCATATTTATGATATTTTAATGTAGGGACTACAATGAATTCGTGAGAGAACCCACAAATCACTATGATGATAAAGATTGGGATAAGAACTTTATCGAGTGGTTCCAAGCTCTAGTACGTATATATCTTGCCTTATTTTTTAAATATCTTGATTGGTTCATTTTATTACATGTTCCATGACTTGATCATATTTTGGTTTTGTTTAGGTTTATCAGAGTTATCGAGAAGATGATGACTTACTTTCACTATCTCGTGGTCCAAGTAAGATTGTTAAATGTTTTACTGGATTTGTCATAAATGGACATCGATTTCATACAGAAAGTCGAGATAATTGTTTGTCAACTCAAAGTAGTGGGGTTGCAGTTGTTGGTGATGCTGGTGATGGTGGAGATATAGATTATTATGGTGCTTTGGTTGAAGTTGTCGAATTAGAGTATCCTGGTAGAAGAAAGGTTGTTCTATTTCGTTGTAAATGGTGGGATGTGCACGGCAAAGGAAAAGGGACCGCTTTGAAAGAAGACAAATATGGATTTATCAGTATTAACTGCCGACACTTGCTAAAGACGAATGACCACTTTATACTTGCTGGCCAAGCATCACAAGTTTTTTATGTTGAGGATATTGCCAATGAAGGTTGGCATGTAGTTCTTAAAGCACAACCCCGTGATTCCTATGATATGCCACCAGATACAGATGATTGTGAGATAACAGACGATGGAGTTGAAGCTTATTTGCAAGATGAATCATTTGATGCTCAGGCTATTGCATCAACATCATTGGAAGATGATTATATCAATTTGAGAAGGAGTGATATTGATCCAATTATTGTAAATTCGGTCTCAACTTCAAAAAAGAGGAAAAAGACTCAAGCAGAGAATTAGAACGCTTTAATTAAAGAATAGAACACAAATGATATTGTGTTATTGAGATAAAATTTAAGTTGTATCTTCACTATAACTATTCCTTTTTTAGACATATGATGTTCTTTTCTTCATATTTTGGATGTGGCTTTGACATTGCAGCAAGTGCTTCTACATTAGTGTATTATGTATTTATTGTTATGCTTGTCCTTCGTGATATCTTCTTCTTTTATTCATTTCTCTTTTGATATTTGTTTCATACATAGTGTGTAATACTTAAATTCCTTTTCATAGCAGGAAAATGAAAACTCAAGAAGTCACTTCCAAAAGCAAAAAGGCACAATTTCTAGCACCCAGGTCATTAATTAGGAAGCGACTTCAAGCAATTGCAGAAAATTCATTAAGAAGGGAACAACTCCGTACTTGTCATGACATGAACTTGAATATTCAAAATCCAACACAAGATCAAAATATGGATGCAAATTTTAGCGCTGATTCAGAAAACTTTGAAGAGGAGAATTTTGCACAAAATCGCAGGAGAAGTGCAAATACTAACAATGAAGAGAATGATGATTCTGCAGGTTGATGAGACTTAAAATTTATTATTATTTGTTTTTATCTTTCAATTTATTTTTTATGATTGGATTAATAATTGCTCAATTTTTGCAGAATCAGATAATCATCGAGTGCAAAGTGATGATGCAATACTAAATGAATCTCGACAAGAAGGTATATTCTTTATTAATTACAAGAAGAAATATTTTTATCAATTTCTTTAACTATATCTTGTTTCTAACATATGATATGATGTATGCAGCTGATAATTCTCAAAGGAAGAAAAATCCACCTCGTGGTAGTAATAAGTGTCTAAAGTTGAATAATTTGTCACATGGGGAGAAAAAAATCATTACTTTTTATCAGAATAGAGCTATTGAACCAGAATTTTCACGATATCTTGGAATTATTATTCGAGATAGAAATATTTGCCCAGTAGCTGTTGAGAATTGGGCCAAAATACCACAGCAAAATAAAGATCATATGTGGGCATCCATTAAGGTACATTGAAAATTAATTTTTTACAATTGGTTTTTAATTCTTATAAATTAAATTTTGATTCAAATTTGATATAGGATAAATTTGATGCTGATGACATGGAGCAAAAGAGAGAGTCAGTAATGAGACACTTGCGCGATTTGTGGAATAAGTGGCGTGGTGACATGCACAGGAAATATGTGAAAGAAAATTCATTGCAAGTTGCACTTAGAAATAAACCTACAGAAGTGAGTGTTGATGACTGGGATTGGCTAGTTAAGGAACATTATTTTTCTTCAAAATTCCAGGTATTAATCTCCTAATTTTATTAATTAATTTCTTTCATGTATATTGTTGGATTGTTAAAATTATCTTTTAATCTTGATGTATAGAAAGCAAGCCAACAAAATACACTTAACAGAGGCAAACGAAAGATGCTCCACCACACGGGCAGCAAATCCTTTAGACAAATTGCGTGGGAATTGGTATACATTCAAAACTAATTTCCTATTTATTTATAACTACTTTGTTTTTGAGTTTGATGTTGTACTCATTTGTATTTAATATTTGAATAAGGGTGGCAAGTCAGGAAATCCACCTGATGTGGCAAAAATGTTTCATGAAACTCGAAAGAAAGCTAATGAAACACTAGAAAATGGGGATCAAGATAAATATGTAAGTAGAATATGTGTTTAAGTTTGATAATGATGCATTATATAGTACTAACATACGAATTTAATTTTTATAGGATGAAATTGTTCAAGTCAAACAAGCAAACCCTTCACTTTCTGACATTGAGATAGTTGAGAAAATCTGGGGGAAACAATCTCATGGTCACATCATTGTATTTGGTGGCGGGACTACTTTGAAAGATTTGAGAGGACCGCTCCCTAGTCGATCTGATCTGGAAGCACGGGTTATAGAAGAAAAGAGAAAGAACCAGATGCTTCAACAACGCTTAGATGAGCAGGAGCAACAACAACAAAGGATGTCTGAGTTGGAGTCACAAGTGAAAGCTATGCAAGAACTTTTTTTTAGGCAATCACCTTCATTAACTCCTCAAACTCGAGAACATGTGCAGGACTAGGTAATTATTTTTTGTAAAATCTCTTATATACTTTTATGATTGACTACTTGCACTAAAAAAATATGATTTTTACTTAATAAGATAATATTTGCTTCATTAATATTTCTTAATTATGTGATTTTTTAAAATTTTTCAGGCTATCCATGCAAGATTAGGAGGGGGGTAGCTCGAGTCTTCTTTAATTTGACGATGATTAGAGATGAAAGAATGTGTCTTCCACAAACTTTTATTTTAATTAGTTTTAGATAGTTTCATGTATTTTTCTTTGGAACGATTAGGATATTAACTCTTGTTATTAGTATTGAATATTTGAGGATGGTGTAATTTTATTTATTGATGTTATTAATGAATGGAATTTTTTGTTTTCCCTCTTATTCATTATTGGGTATTTTTAATATATTTTTGTTGTGAATCTTAATGTCAGATTGAGAATAATATGATAGTTGCCTATGAATGAAAAAATTATTATTGATGTATATTAGAAATTTGTAGTCTATAATGACGGTTTTATAAACCGTATTTTGTTCATCAACGAAGGGAAAGCACCGTCGTTGATGGGTTACTAATTACCCATTATGAGGACTTTTACGACGGTATCCAACCGTCATTAATTAGTCTTCAACGATGGGAAAATATCCCCGTAACTAATGGTAACGACGGGAAAATATCCCCGTAACTAACGGTAACGACGGGAAAATATCCCGTCACTGATGGTAACGACGGGAAAATATCCCCGTTACTGATGGTAACGACGGTGATAATTACCGTAGTAAATATTAATGACGGTAATATGTTCCGTCGTTATAGACTCTATAACGACGGGTAGTATATCCCTTCGTGACCCTTTAGCGAAGAGGGCTTCAACAACGGGTGACGAAGGGATTTTTCCCCGTCGTTAGCATACAATAACGAAGGTTTTCAGCTCTTTAACGAAGGGAAATCCCTTCGTTAAAGACGTAATTTCTTGTAGTGGAATAAAAGTCAATTCTTTTGTATTATATGTATAAAGACTAGTTCTTTCCATGTGAAAAGGTTTGAGAATGAATTTACAGAAGATATTTAAGATCTAAAAATGATTTAAAAGTTGTTTAATCTAAAGAAAGATGAATTGTTCTTTGTTTCAAGTTCTTATGCATGTTTTAGGGTTTTAAATATGAATTTTTATGCACATAATCATATATTATATATTATGTTGCTCCCAGAAGTTTTTATCTACTGTTGACATGTTTCCATGCAAGATTCATATTGTTTTAATCATGTTTGAATCACCTAAACACGGTGTGAACACAACACACAACCGGATGTTCAATTGTTTTGGTTTTCGAGCGAGTCTCTCGACCTTGTACTGCTATAATACAATGTTTATAGGTTGTTTAACACTCGAGATGTTAGTAAACACCAGATATGGACACGCACACTGAGACATGTGCACGTATGTTTAGAATATGTTGTGTAGACATAACTTTGTCCTAATTTAAGTTGATAAATATGAAGAGTATAGTAATTTCTTATTTCTGAAATAGGGAGATGAAACCTATTTTCGTAGGGAAATTGAGTAAGAATATTACAAAAGTATCGTCATATTATGTATCCGGAATGGGGAGATAAAACCCATTTTTACAGGGCGATTAAGTAAAAACATTACAAAAGTATCGTCATTTCATGTATCCGGGATAGGGAGATAAAACCTATTGCCATAGAGCGATTGAGTAAGAATATTACAAGAGTATCGCTAATGCACATGAGATGCACACTTATAAGTATTATAAATTATAGTTTTGCTTCCATTTTGAATATCCGTAAGTAGGGTGTTTTCTCTGAGATCGTGGCTTACACGACAGGGCTTGTGGTTAATCTTTGTTTTGGATGAGTTTCTCTTATATTAGATCTGTCTACCTGAGTGTAGATCGGGATGAGATATTTGTTCTACAGGTTTGAGGTTTGGAGTGTTACCTTTTTGTTTGTTGTTTTTCATTCATAGAGTTTGGAATCAGTATTTAGGGAGTCACAATTTGAGATATAGTATATACATGAGGGTTTCCTTGTTTGGATTATTTCGCTCGACGTACTAACTCTCGTGTTGTGGATTCCTAAATACTAATCTCCAGTTAGATTTATATGAATG
Organism: Asparagus officinalis; assembly: GCF_001876935.1. Lineage (NCBI taxonomy): Eukaryota > Viridiplantae > Streptophyta > Magnoliopsida > Asparagales > Asparagaceae > Asparagus > Asparagus officinalis. The sequence continues at coordinate 5,551 of NW_017972591.1, forward strand.
ATTTTATACTTATATACTGTCTGTATTTTCTATATATTCCTACCCCTTCCCCTAGGGAGAGGTGGAGATGATCTCGCTATAGCGCTTTGACGCTCATTCTCCCCCTTCCCCTAGGGAGAGGTGGAGATGATCTCGCTATAGCTCTTTGACGCTCGTTGTTTTCCCCCTTTTTAGGCAGCGAGTTTGGCGCACGGAGAGTCGCAGTGATGGGATTTCTTCATAGATTACATCTAAGCTATTTATTATTTTAGTAGTTATTACAGAACTCCATAGTTAGTTGTTTATATTCAGACTCTAGACTTGCATTTTATTTTGTTGAGGCTGAGAGCCATAGTGATACTTTATTTGACTTATTGTACTTGAGGTTTATTTCAGACTCAGAGATATTTCTATT
>NW_017972591.1:10603-20295 GCF_001876935.1 Asparagus officinalis
CTACCCACGACTTGGAGTTGGCAGCTGTGATTTTTGCTCTTAAGCTCTGGAGACATTATTTGTTGGGAGAGCAAGTGAAGGTGTTTACTGATCATAAGAGCTTAAAGTACATATTTACTCAGAAGGAGCTCAATATGAGGCAACGCCGATGGTTAGAGCTGATGGCAGATTATGACATTGATCTTCAGTATCATCCTGGCAAGGTCAATGTAGTACCAGATGCTTTGAGTCGTTTACCGTCGATTATGACCCTCACGGCGCAGTGGCTTCTTCCAGGAGTCACCGCTTCCTTGATGAATCTTCAGATTCAATCAACACTGGTCGAACGAATCAAGGCAGCTCAAGCAGATGATCCATTTCTTCAGAAGTGCAGAGAGTTAGCTGTGGCTGGTCTTAGTTAGCAATGGCTGGTCTTCGGCCGGAATTTGTTATTCATGAGGACGGATCCTTACGATTTGGGAGTCGTATCTGCGTACCAGGAGGAGATATTCGAGAGGAGTTATTACGGGAAGCTCACAACTCACCGTATTCTATTCACCCTGGAGGTACGAAGATGTATAAGGATCTGAAGCTAAATTATTAGTGGCGTGGTATGAAGAGAGATGTGACTCGTAGTGTGGCTAAGTGCCTTGTATGTCAGCAGGTGAAGGCAGAGCATCGGCGCATCGCAGGTCTTTTGCAGCCATTGCCTATTCCGGAGTGGAAGTGGCAGCATGTCACCATGGATTTCGTTACTGGCTTACCTCGGAGCACTAAGCAAAATGATGCTGTTTGGGTGATCGTAGATCGATTAACCAAATCAGCTCATTTCATTCCATTCCGAGTGGGGCAGTCGACGGAGCATCTTGCTCAGAGATACATGGAGGTAAAACATTTATCTCTATATGTTTCAATGAGTTGTTTTTTTTCAAGAGTGTTAGTAAATCTCTCGTATTGCAGGAGATCGTACGATTGCACGGAGTTCCAGTGTGCATCGTTTCGGATCGCGATACCCGATTTACTTCAGAGTTCTGGAAGAGCTTACAGGCGAGTCTGGGGACCAATCACAGTTTTAGCACAGCTTATCATCCTCAAACCGATGGGCATATTGCAGGAGATCGTACGATTGCACGGAGTTCCAGTGTGCATCGTTTCGGATCGCGATACCCGATTTACTTCAGAGTTCTGGAAGAGCTTACAGGCGAGTCTGGGGACTAGTCTCAGTTTTAGCACAGCTTATCATCCTCAGACCGATGGGCAGTCAGAGAGGACCATTCAGATTTTGGAGGATATGCTTAGAGCTTGTATGCTTGATTTCCATGGGTCGTGGGAAGATCACTTGCACTTGGTGGAGTTTGCATACAACAATAGCTTCCAGGCTAGTATTGGAATGGCCCCTTTTGCAGCATTGTATGGTAGGAAGTGCCGTTCTCCGCTGAGTTGGGACGATGTTGGCGAACGAGAGATTTTCGGGCCGGAGTTGATTGATAAATCAGTTGATGTAGTCAGGATCATTCGGGAGCGACTTCGCATCGCGCAGGACAGATTCAAGCATTGGGCAGATGCGAAGCGCCGGCACTTGGAGTTTCAGCCAGGAGATCATGTGTTCCTGAAGATTTCCCCCAACCGAGGCACCATTCGCTTTGGAAGGCGTGGGAAGTTGAGTCCACGATATGTGGGACCTTTCGACGTATTAGAGAGAGTGGGAGAGGTGGCGTACCGACTTGCATTACCACCCGCTCTGGCTGGAGTGCATAACGTATTCCACATTTCTCAGTTGCGAAAATACGTCGGAGATCCGAGTCATGTCGTAGATTTCTCAGAGATTGAGGTGCGATCCGATTTGACATACGAACAGCAGCCTGTAGCGATTTTAGACCGAAGGGAGAAGACCCTCAGGAATAAGACCGTCTCGCTTGTTCGTGTGATGTGGCACCCAGATTCTCCTGGAGAGTCGACTTGGGAAACTGAGTCCGAGATGCGACAGCGATACCCTTATTTATTTCCTGAATCTTAGTTGTCATGTCATGTATCTTATTTGAATCACCTTGTATGACCTTCCTTATTTATGGATGTGCAAAATATTGTGAACTTTATATGAATTGAAGTGAATCCATTCTTATATTTCGTCCTTTTATTTAATTCCGAGGACGGAATTTGTTTTAAGGGTGGTAGAATGTAAGGATCGTGAATTTTCGATATTGATTTTTTGGTATTTAAATATTAAATTTCATTATTAAAGAGAATATTTATATTTTAATTAATTTTCTAGATTTTTTTAATAATTTAACAATCAAGTTTTATATTTATTTGGCTAATTGTAAATTAAAATATCTTTAATGGATTTTTGTAACAATTTAATTATTTTATTATTCATTTTCGTTTTAAATAACAATAATAATTATTAAATATTATTTTTCACTCCTATCTCTCCACTCCCCTGAAAACCAACCCACGTTCCCCACTTCTCATCAACCAACCCCCTGTCACATCTCTCACTTCACCATCTCTCTCTCTCTCATATATTATTTTTGCATCTGCTCATTCTTATCTCTCCACTCATTCGTTCTCTCTCTCTCTTCGAAAGAACCCAAGTCCAGCGCCCCCACCTCCTCCTCTCCCTCCTTCTCTGTTCGACCAAACCCACCGCCACGAACCGCCGCCCAGCCTTGGCTTCGCCGCCGCCCGACGCCAGCGACCCCGAGACCCCTCCCCGAGCTCCACCTCGACTGCTGCCGACCACCTCCTGCAGCCGCCCCCGACACCCCCTGACCACCTCCGCGTCGCCGGCAAACCCCACTACTGCCGCCTCCGCCGTCGCCCTTAGCCAGATTCGTCGACGAACTCAACCGCGTCGACGCCGCTAGCCACACTCGCAGTCGACTCGTCGTAGGCAAGATCTCGCCTCTCCATAGAATTTCTATTTGAATATATATGAACTACTATAATGCACATTATCTCGTATGTTAGATGAATGAAATCTGAGAACAACAGTAGACTATGCATAATAAACAACACTCGAAAATGAATGACTATAGTTGCTTCACAACTGTTTAGCATATCTAAATTTATATTGGGTATATCCTAAGGAAACTTGTATGTGTGTATAAGTGTATAACGAGTGATGATGAACAAATACTATGTATAATCTGTTGATGGTAGCTAATGTCTATATGCTGACTAAATTGAATATGTAATGTTTTGGATTATGTTAATTGAAGTAGTATTATTTAATGTTGAGTAAAATAATAGTGCAAATGTAGTGCTAACAGATTATCTGGTTAGAGCTGAATAAATATTGTACTGTATACACTGCTTATTTGCTAATGTACGACATGAAGAATTAATGAACAGTAACATTTAGATATAATTTTGTTGTAATTATACCTGAGAATGAATGAACATGAAATGATGAGTTATGCATTATAATTAGATTTTTGATATTATCGAAAAAGAAATAAAATAAATGTACTTTATAAAAATAGAAAATGCTACTTTTCATGCGGAAGAGAATTAACAAAAATATACTATGAATATATTTTAAAAGATTATTTTAAAATAGTTATGATGAGAAATAATTAATAAAGAATTATTTGGAAAAAGAATATTTATTTTTTGGAATTAATAAATTTATGATCATGACGATTGGAAATTACGACATTTCATGTGTAATTATTTGATAGTTGTAGTTCCATCTTACCTGTTATTAGTAGTTGTTCACGTTTTGTGTTTGTGATTGCATTTTATGCTTTACGTCCTATTTTAATATATTTGCATAGAAGTAGCCATATTATTATTGTTCCTTATTGTGTTGAGAACCTTAGTAGTTCATGACTTAGTGGCCTCGTGCGTCATGAACAGACTTAGTGACATGTGTGAGTGTGTTGACTGAGTTTAGGTGGTGAACCCGAGTTTCAATGAGGATTATGGTTGACTTTGAAAGCGAGAAGAGTTGGGATGAGCGAAGTCATGGTTCATGTGATCGGATAAGACCGTTGATGTATCTTCCAGGCTCACTCCCGTGATTGGTATCGCCACTGGGGTTGGTTTGTAGGGCTAAAGTGAAGTGTGTACATCACTTTAGTCAGTGAAATCGTTTCGTCACCCGAGTTGTGCTTGAGTTCGAACCAGGCAGAAAACGGTTTACGTGTAGTCCTCTGGCCGCATGTGTAGCGGGATTGGATGCACGTAGGGGATTTGTGAACAGTCAGTATCCGATGACAGGAGCGTTGACTCTGTGTGAGATGTGGACCACTGAGTTTTAGGTTGGTTAGTATTTGACCCAGTCATTATATTCACATAGCTGTATGTTACTATTAGATTTCAGTTGCATGTATCGTTGTCTTTTCTATTAGTATCATTATTATTATAGTATGAGTCATTAGACCGTTTTATTTGTTTACGTGAGATCTTGCCCGTGCCATGCACGCTGACGTACACCTGTTTTCTCTGGTGTGCGTCAGACTTAGGAGACGAACAGGTTCAGTTCGATGATGCAGTCGAGCCAGTGTATGCCCAGCCAGAATGTCCTTCCGATGGAGTGGAAGAACAAACTGAAGTCTAGATGTGTTTATCTTTCTGTAGTAGCTGATAGAACACTCTTATAGTATTTTCTTTAGTTGGTGACAGATTTGGTTATTTTGTTAGTATTTCCTTTTATTATGGACTATGTATTTCTTAGTTTCTAGTTGAACTGTGTTGTAGTAAGGGTATGTTGAACCCGTATTTTATGTCTGGGATGATCTGTTGATGATATGTTTATTTCTTATTCTGGGTTGTCTTTATATTCTTACTATTGTGATCGGGGACCTGTGACTGAGATTTATATATTTGACGCTTAGCGTATTGGATTGAGAAGAAAAAAAAGAAAAAAAAAATGACAGTATATATATTTCTTCTCAATCTAATACGTCGCGGGCTTGTTCGCGTTCCGATTCCCCGGTATTTTGGGAAGCGGGACGTGACAGGTGGAGATGGCTCATTGTCCAATTCGGTCGACTCTATCAAGAATTCGACCAAGGCTTGGGCCTTTATGGTCATCCTAGGCTCAAACTGCAGATCATATTCACTGAGTTCGACCAACCAGGTGACCATCTTTCCTTAAGTGGTTGGGCTGCCGAGTGCTTTCTTCAAAGGTAGATTAGTCCACACCACTATGATGTGTGCCTGAAAATAGAGATGAAACCCCCTGGCTACAGTGATAATAATGAAGGAGGCTTTCTCAGCGAGGGTGTAGTTGAGTTCAGCTGCCTTCAGCATCCAACCAGACATAGTATACCGGCTTCTGAGTATTACCTTTCTTTTGAATTAAGACAGAGCTGATAGCTTCGGGGAGATGGTCATGTAGAGATATAAGATCTCCCTTTCTCTGGCTTGGCTCAACAATGGTTTGGTGCTCAAGATCTCTTGAGGTCCCTAAAGGCCTCGTTGCTTCCAATCGTCCAGCCCATGCATTCCTTTAGCTCCTTACTTCCTATCAAAGTTTTGAAGAATGAGAGGTTTCTCTCAACAAAATTTGAGGGGAAATGACCGAATGCCACTATTTTTCAATCCAGCCTCTAGACATCCTTCAGTGTGCGGGGTTCAGGTAGCTATTCTATGGTGGCTATCTTCATGGGGTTGATTTCATTGCGTCGCTGAGTAATTATGAACCCAAGGAATTTGCTCAAATTTACTTAGAAAGCACTTTAGGCCATATTAATCTTCATGTGGTAGCGTCAGAGGGTAGAGAAGGTCTCTTCAAGATTCGACATGTGAGACGACACCTATTTTGACTTCACAATGATGTCGTCCAGTAGGCTTCCATACTGCAGCTGATTTGGTGCTTGAAGATCTTATTAACCAACCTCTGGTAGGTGGCGCCTGTATTTTTAAGATGAAAACACATCACCTTGTAGCAATAGGTCTCTAGGTCCGTAATGAATGAGGTCTTCTCTTGATCATGCTCCACCATAAGGATCTGGTTCTAGCCGGAGAAAGTGTCCATGAAACTGAGTAGTTCATGACCCGCACTCTCATCATAAGCTGATTAATCTTGGGCAGAGGATAGCTGTCCTTTGTGCAAGCTTTATTCAGATCTGTGAAGTCCACACACATCCTCCATTTGCCAAGAGGCTTCTTCACCAGCACCACATTGGATAGTCACTCCATGTATTGCACTTCTCTAATGAAGTCGGCTTTAAAAAGTCGGTCAACTTCATTAGCAGCCACCTTCTGCCTCTCGAAGCTAAGTTGGCTTTTATTTTGTCGAACCGGCTTAGTATGTCGGCCAACTGATAGCTCATGGTTTGCTACTTCAGGGGGTTATTCCTGGCATGTCTTTGGGCCTCAAGCAAATACATCCGTATTCTCGCGTAGGAATGCGATCACAGCTCATTAGGGTTCAACGAAGCTCGCCCTGATCTTGATCTTCTTCACCCCATCCAGGTTGGTTGGTATCTCATGGGGTTCTTTGATGGGGGTCGTCCACTACCGCTAACTCTTTCTCCATTTAGAGGCATGCCTTTTTAATTGGCAGGATTTCCAGTCTTTCTTTTCCTTTCATTGAGAGCAGATAGCAGGATCTGGCCTCTCATTGGTTGGTCTTGGCAATTCCTACTCCTTTAGGAGTTGGGAACTTTACCATCTGGGGGTAAGTAGATAGGACCGCCTACAAGTTATTAAGGGGAGTTCTTCCTAAAATAATATTGTAGGCTAACTTGATGTCCATCACTGGAAACGGGGTCTGTATAGTGGATTGATGAGAGTATTCGCTGACCATTAAGGGGAGAGTGATCCTTCCCTCCAACAAGAACAAATGGCCTATGAATTCGATGAGAGGACCACGACAAGGCTGCACCTTATATTTATCAATGTCCATCTGATTAAAGGCGTCGATGAATAGGATATCAGTTGAGCTCCCTATGTCAACAAAAATCCTCTTGACCTGAAAGCCGTTGATTTCGGCTGAGGTGATAAGAGGGTCATCATGAGGTATCTTAACACCTTTCAAGTCAGAATTGTCAAAATAGATGGAATGATCTGTCATCGGCTTCTTGTCGCACATGTTGACTTGCAACACTCGTCTGGCATACTTCTTACGAGCATTTTTTAGACATCCCTCCTGCTGTAGGGCCGTCGTTGATAGTGTTAATGATGCCCCTATCAACAGGTCAGGTGTCAGGCAGTTGCTGAAGTTAAGGTGATCTGGAGCGAGACCTCTTGTTGGATCTCCCAGGAGTGGGTCCTCTCCTCTCCTGGTGAGAGACAAGCTTCACCAAGAATCCCCTATGTATTAAGTCCTTAATACCTCTCTGTAGAACTCGACAATCATTGGTATGAATGTCATGATCTCGATGGTACTGACAATATAGCCTGGTGTCTTGAGATCAAGGATCTAACTTTATGTGAGGAGTAGCAGAATTGAGATACAGCTCTCTCTGGAGCATGTAAAGGGTTTCCGCGAGAGAAGTGTTGAAGGTAGTGACGGTCGGCTTCTTGGTGGCCTCCTTCCTTCGATTCCTCTTTTCAGCCCCTTCACTTTAGCTACCCTGGCCGCCTTCTTATCAGCCCGAGCGTCTTCCACATCTGTGTACCCATGCACCTTGGCCATTAACTGCTCATAGCTGGTGACTTGTTTTTTTAAGAGTGAGTCAACCGGCTTATTGTTCTTCAACTCGACCACGACAGTAGACATGGCGACCGCGCTGCCAGGATCCTCGACTTCCAGTCTTTTTGTGTGGAATCTCTTAAAGTAGTCTCTAAGGTTTTCTCCAAGCTACGTCTCATCTGAAGCAATACATGGGGAGGCAGCTTCTACTTTGTGTCGTCCAAGAAGTGATGCACAAATTTCTGGCTGAGCTGCTCAAAGATATTGATGGACTTTTTCTCCAAGGAGTTCCATTGTAGCTTGGCGCTTCCCAACAAGGCAATGAGGAAACACCTATAGATGATTGGCTCTGACGCTTATAACATGGTCATCATATCATAATAATTCTGAGCATGCTCAACTGGATCTCCTTCGTCCTTATACTTCTCCATGTGAGACATCTTGAATTTATCACAAGTAGCATTCATGATCCAATCGGAGAGGGGAGTGTGCCCCCATAGCCTCAGTGATTGGCTGGAAGATCCGATCATAACCAGACGTAAGGTTGGTGGTCGAGGGGCCTGGAGCGGCATGAGACCCCCGCCGATGCTGCCGAGGATGAGCTGCAAAGTGAGTTTGCTAGCGAGACGGGGGAGACACATACACGGCGTAATCTCCTTGCTATCTGGCCAGTGCAGCGCGCAGGCAGAGAAGGGATGAATGGCTGATCCATTAGGGGTGGAGAAACAAATGAGGGTTAGCCTACCAAAGGCGGAGGAGAAAAAAATGATGAGGAGGGTTATTGGGGATGAATTCGGCTGATGAGATCATTGGTGAAAGTAGCAAACTATTGCCGGAAAGACTGAGAGATCCTAAGAGTGGATTCTTCCAACTGGACCTGAGTGACATAGCTTGTGCGTTGCTTTTCAGGGAGTGGGTTGAAAGTTCGTTTAAGGCGTTCAAAACCAGACATTTCGTATAAAGAAGGATGATCGGCCCCATGGCGGGCATCAAACTGTTAATGTCAGTTATCGAATAGAGGATTTAACTGTGGATTATATGGGTATTAGGATTCTCAAACTCCTTCACATAGCCGGTTCTGGAGACCGATGTTCTCTCCTACACATGAAAAGCTCGTGATAGGCCAGAGTTGGGGTCTCCGATTGTTCCTCCGACCATCAAGTCAGCATATGAACTTGAGTGGGAAAGCAAGAAATAAGTGGTGATGAAAAAGTTCAGAGTTGCATGAAAACATAAGAAATTACCTTAGGTTGCACAACTTTCTTTTATAATAGATCGGAAGGACATATAGGTTATTTTCCGCGAGTCCAAACAGGCAGTTGAATCGGCAGGTAACTACAGGTGTCGGCTGCTGAAGAAGGTGAGTCATCCAGATGTTTAATATGAGGGCGACAGCAGGTGCTTAGTGCTGACTATGTCCGATGAGTCATAAAGACTATGAAGGCTAGAGCAATGATGACTCTGACAGCGTATTAAAGGCGAGGATAGTTGGTTGTCGGCGGGAGGTTTGAGGACACACGACATTTCTAGTCGGCTGGCTGAAGGCCGATAAACACCGTCTTTTTAGTCGGCTACGCAAGTTGCCGGCTGTAATGGCAGGCTGAGTGTGGGTCCCTGTAGCGTCGATCTGGTGGGTAGGTCGATAAACACCGTCTTTTTAGTCGGCTACGCAACTTGTCGGTCTATTGGTTCGGCCGCATGAGTAGCTCGAGTCTTCCGTCACTGAATACGTCTCATCAGGAGTGGAGCGGGACACGTGTCGGTTTCCGAATGAAGTTTAACGCTTAGTTATTTATAGGTTGTAAAACCAGTTTTTACTAACGAAAATATCTCACCCATCTGAAAATCATGATAACACTATTTAGGGGTCTTGCAGATAAAATCTTAATGTTAAGGGAGGTTTTTTGATAACCTCATTCTTACATTTTAAAAGTACTGGGGGTTATCTGAGAATCAAAGTTAAGGGGTGTTTGCTGATAATTAGTCTTTTATTAACTCAAAATTGTCCCAAAATAAAAGCTCCAAACAATTGTAAGCAAACACTTGTTAGTTGTTACCGTCTTATTTAGGCCAATTATGCGCTAAAAACTCGCAGTACATGGGGCAGACTTAAGAATCCAACAGC
>NW_017972591.1:20305-35453 GCF_001876935.1 Asparagus officinalis
ACTTTCTCTATAAATACCAAAACAACCCGCTCCAAAATTCAAAACCTAATACACTGAGTTGGTCCGCCCGCGCAAATTCCCGTCTCCAACTCGTCCACCAACTGTTCGAAAAAAACCCCCAGAGAATCAAAATGCTCCGCTTTCTATTCCTCCACTCTAAGAAAAGCCCCAAACCGTTACCAACGTCACCATCTTCTTCCTCGATTTCGACCGACACTAACCCATCATGCTCCCTCACCATCCATTTCCTCAAAACCTCGTGCTTTCTCTCCCCCTCGACCGCCATCTCCACCTCCCAAAAGCTTAACCTCAAGAACAGCGCAAAAAAGCGGGCGTCTCATGTGGGTACCGTCGCTCCTCCACTCCTTAAATCCTAGCCACTTCGCGCCGCCACTGATATCTGCCAAGTCGTTTGCGCCGCGCACCGACCCCAACGGTCGTCGCTGCTCTTCGGGCCCGACCGAAGCCCCAGCAGACCCTAAACCGCAAACTCAGACTTCTTTTGCGCTCCATGCGCTTCTCAGGCCCCGCCCTCCCCCCTCTCATCTGCTCCGTCCCCAAACTCTTACAGTTCAGCCTTGATCGCCGCCTCATCATCAACTTCAACCTCCTCAAAACCCTACTCAAATCCGAATCCAATGCTATATCTGCTATAAAATGCTCTGCCACTCTCCTCGTCTGCAACCTCGATCGGACCGTTTTCCCCAAACTCAAAATCCTAGAAGATTTTGGGGTTCCAACCAATGTCATTCTCAAACTCCTTACGACCCAATCAAAATCTCTTATGGACCACCACCATCGGTTCGATGAGATTTTCGAAATGGTCAAACGGGTTGGGATCAACCCGAAGAGCCCATTATTTGCACACGCCCTCGTGGTGCTTGGTAAATTGCCTGAGAGAGCATGGGTGAGAAAAGTTGAAAACTTCAAGGGGCTCGGGTGGACGGAGGATCAAGTGATTGTTGCGTTCTCGAAGCATCCTTACTGCATGACTGCTTCAATCGAGAAGATCAAGAAGAACATGGAGTTCTTCAGGGAGAGGTTTGGGTGGTCGCCAGAGTACGTGTCGAGGAGTCCGGTGGTGCTCTCGTTTAGTTACGAGAAGAGGGTTTTGCCTAGGTCTCGGGTTTTCAGGGTTTTGGAGGAGAAGGGGTTTTATGAGGGGAGGATTGGAGCTAGGCAGCTGATGATGGGGGATAAGGAGTTTCTGAAGAGATATGTGTTGAAGTATTGTGAACAAGTTCCTGAGATTATTGATGATGACATTAGGGGTAAGATTGAGCATTTTGGGTTGATTATAGGAGGTAGTGAGGAGAATATTTTAGCCGTTAATTCATAATTTGGTGTTTGTTGACCATCAAACTTAATTTTGTGGGTGATGAGTTTTGGACTTTCTCACTATTGGAGTCATTTGTTGCTCACTTTGCAATATATGAATTAAAACAACGTTTGGTTAGTGTTTTTACTGTTATACTTTGTAGTCAAGACCGCATTTTTTGACTCTAAACTATGTACGACAGCATCCAAGGGTACTTTTGCTGAGTAAATTATTTGTTACATATTAGCGTTTGGTTTTTGGTGGTTGGAAATACATGTTGTTTCAATTGCAGTATAAATCAAAATGCTTCCTTGATTAGTGATTTTGCTACTCGATTTTGTAGTTACAACTATATTTTATGCTCTAAACTATTTAGTTGCAGTTGTACACAGAATGAGGGTGCTTGATGGTTCTCTTAAGGAAGAAAATTTCCATTTAAACTCATTCCGCTTTTTATTTTTAAAAACCGACCCACTCTCATTGTATTTCTAGGAACCGACCCATTTCGTGGTCACATCAGCACCGTGGCCATGAAATGGGTCGGTTTTTTAATCTCTCTACTAAATAGTCGGGGTTGCCAACCCCGACTATTTTGCACGCCCCTGATAATATACAAGCTAAATTAGTCGGGGTTGGAAACCCCGACTAATTTAGCATACTGTCTAATTGGTCGGGATTGGGAACCCTAACCAATTTGAAAGTCCTTTCGAAATGGTCGGGGTTCCCAACCCCGACCATTTTGCAGAGCTCTTCCTCCCCACATTCAGCTGGAAAATCGAACTCCTGTTAATACATATCAATCCACCAACTAGTGGTACACATTTATCAATCTACAATGCAATCACAATCACAAATAACACACATTTGATCAATCAATAATCGCAAACATTCATTTCACTTAATAACACACATTTGATCAATCAATAATCACAAACATTCATTTCACTTACTAAAAATCCATATTCAATCGGATACATATCATGCAATTCACATACTAATAATCAATACTCAATCAGATACATAATATTTAGTTTCAAACGCAAAAAAATCCTATCAAGTATATCGAAACTTAACAAATATTTACAACTCCCTCTCCCTCTCCCTCTCCCTCTCCCTCTTCTTCCTCTCCCCCTTCCCCGTTCACCTTCGATGTGAGCTCGGATGAGATCATCGTCCGGTTGTGTGTGAAGTTGGGAGTGCATGACATCCTCGTCGACTCGAACCGGGTGTGAACATTCGGCTTGAGTCTGCTGAGAGCCGTCAGCTTCATTATGTGCATGACTTGAGCCTGCCCAAGTGTGTTCTAGGAACCATCGACGCCCGTACTCAATTGGTCGCTCCTCACGTCCATCACGTCTTGCATTACGCGTCCTCTGAATAGCGGACCGAATCTTTTTTATCATGCAAAGGGACGTGTTCCTCGGCTCTGGCTCGGTAGTCGTTCGCAATGCATCATGCGCCATAGTAGAAAGCTCTTCGAGCTCTTGTACCTATAAGATAAAACCCGAAAGAAAATTATTATCAAATGGATGATGATAAAATAAAACTCATAAAATAATTGTATATTTTGCTTATACACTTACTGTCGCGCGCCTATGCGGAAGCGTTGTACGCACACACAACGAACTTGAGATCACGGAAGAAGAAAGCCACACACTTGCACAAACCAAGCCAATTACGACAAATCAAACCAAACACAGAGATATACGTGGGTCGGCAATTGCCTACGTCCACGGGGAGAGGATGGAGAGATTTTACTATATGGAGGAGAAATATAACGGGTTACAACTCACAAAATCACTCAAATATAACCCTAACCAAAGTTCTCAACTCCCTCACAATATCTCCCTCTCAAAGTGCTCAAAACAATGCTAATTCTCTCCTTTTCTCTCCTTGAGAAACCCTAAAAAACGTGGTCCTATTTATAATAAAACACAATCCCAAACAAAGGAGGATTCTCATACAAAGGAGGATTCTAAAAACGAGTCTGCCACACCCTGCACCATGAGTGTGGCAGAGGGTGTGGTGCAGGACAGATTCTGTCACACCCTGCACCGTGGGTGTGGCAGAGGGTGTGGTGCAGGACAGATTCTACCACACCCATGGCAGACAACACACCAGGGTGTGGTGGAGTCTGTTTTGGATTATTCTTCATATTTTTCACAATTCCTTCGCCGTTTTCACAATTCTCCACCTCGGCGAAGTGTTCCCAACACTGAGCCGACACCAACATGAGCACCAATGTGTCGTCTCTCTAAACTCGGCTGCACCAATGTGGTTGCCTACGTACCCCCTCTCCCAAGGGATCAAGCCGCCCGTAGTTCCTCCAAATGACCGTCAACGGCCTCAACAATCACGAATGTGCAACAAGTTTCGACAATGATCAAACTTGTTACTCGGAACCCCGGCATAATCCGAATCAACATAGCCAATGCATAGCTGCCCACCTGTAGTGTCCCGCTCATAAACCAAACCAACATTGAGCGTACCTAGAATGTACCTCAAAATCCATCCACGGCATCCCAATGACCCACTCCTGGATCGTGCATGTATCTCGACACCATGCTCACCTCCTGTGACAAATCCAACCTCGTACATAACATCGCGTACATCAAGCTCCCAACTGCGCTCGCATATGGAGTCTTCGTCATCAACTCACGGTCTTCAACTGACTTCGGTGAAAGGCCAGCTGAAAGCTTCAAATGGGCTACCAAAGGTACATCAACTGGCTTCGTATCCATGCTAACATGGAATCGTTATAGAACCTTTTTTCAAATAAGCCACCTGTGTCAAACAAATCCTGCCCTTCTTCTTGTCTCTGTCGATCTCCATCCCTAAAATGCGCTTCGCCTCGCCCAAGTCCTTCATCTCAAACTCATTCGAAAGCTGAACTTTCAACTCATCTATAGCTGACCTGAAACTAGAGGCAACCAACATGTCATCGACATAAAGCAACAAATAAATGTATGCACCTCCTCTCAACTTACGAAAATACACGCAATGATCAAACTGGCTCCGAGTGTACGAATGACCAAGAATAAAACCATCGAATCGCCTATACCACTGTCGAGGAGACTGCTTCAAACCGTATAGCGATTTCTTTAACCTGCAAACCAACTTATCTTTCCCTGCAGCTCGGAATCCCAATGGCTGAGTCATATATATTTCTTCATCAAGATCACCATGAAGAAATGTTGTCTTCACATCCAACTGATCTAACTCCAAACCATACTGTGCCACCAAAGCTAGCAAAATCCGAATTGACGAATGCTTCACCACCGGAGAGAAAACATCATTGTAGTCAATACCTTCCTCCTGTGCATAGCCCTTCGCAACCAACCTAGCCTTGAACCTCACTGGAGTGCCCTCAATGCCCTCCTTCTTCGTGTACACCCACTTGCACCCAATCGCCTTCCGCCCCTTTGGAAGCTCAACAAGCTCCCATGTATCGTTCTTGTGAAGAGACTCCATCTCCTCCTGCATAGCCACCTGCCACGAATCAGCCTCCGAACTCTGCTCGGCCTCTCTGAATGTAGTAGGCACCATCTCATCGATACTCTCCACCGGAAGTGCATATGCAACTGTGTCGGCATACCGTGCTGGCACCCGTATGTCTCTCCTCTGTCTCCGTGCTGTAATAGAATCCTGAACCTGAGTCGTCGGTCCCTGATCCTGCTCATGAGTACCCGTATCCTCCGCATCACCGTCATGCTCGCCTGGCATCACCTCAGTCGGTACTCTAATGGATACTGCACTATCTGGACTTTGTGGAGCTGCATCAATCTCCACCACCTGCGAAATCTCCTCTGTCGAGTCGCTCTCCACCTGATGAGAGCTGGGAAGCTTCAAGATAGAAGCCTCATCGAATGTGACGTCCCTACTCAGCACAATCTTCCTATCAACTGGATCCCAAAGCTTGTATCCCTTGACATCACGCTTGAATCCTACAAATATGGCCTTCCTAGCTCGAGGTTCCAACTTATCAGTTCTAACATGATAATATGCAGGGCAACCAAATACCTTAAGCTGGTCATAGTCATGTGCTGTCTCTCCCGACCACATCTCCATAGGGGTCTTCCCCTCAATCGCAGATGAAGGCAGCCTATTAATGAGGTGGCTCGCATAAGAAAGTGCCTCAGCCCAAAAGATCTTCTCCAAACCACTATGCGCCAATAAACATCAAATCTTCTCCAGCAAAGACCGATTTAACCTCTCTGCCACCCCATTCTGCTACGATGTATGACTAACTGTGAAGTGCCTCTCTATGCCCTCTTCTCGACATAGCTGCTGAAAGGGGTCCGAAGTATACTCGCCGCCGTTGTCGGATCGCAACGTCTTGATCTTTTTCCCAGACTGCAGTTCCAATCTCTTCTTCCACTCCACAAACAAATCTAGGAATTCACTCTTATGCTTCATGGTGTACACCCAACAACGCCTAGAATAGTCATCAACAAATGTGACGAACCAATGTCGACCACCAAGTGATGCCGTCTTGGTGGGACCCCAAACATCTGTGTGCACGTAGTCCAAGATGCCCTTCGTCCTATGAATGGCCGTCCCGAACTTCACCTTCGTCTTCTTGCCAAGAACACAGTGCTCACAGAACTCAATCTTTCCACTCTTGGCTCCCTTCAATAGTTCCTGCTTGCACAAAGCCTGCAGTGACTTCTCTCCTGTGTGCCCTAACCTGTAATGCCAAAGTCTGCTCATGTCCGCCTCTGAAATAGCCGAAGAAACATGGCCAATCTCGGTGCTCCCCTTCAGATAGTATAAATTATGACTGCGGACTCCCTTCATCACCACCAAATATCTCTTAGTAACCTTCGCTACAGCATCCTCAAAGGTCACCCTGAATCCCTCGCCTCCAAAGTCCCAACTGAGATAAGATTCTTCTTAAGTTGAGGAACGAATCTCACCTCCTTCAACTCACGGACTACTCCATCGTGCATCCGAATCCTCACAGTACCTATCCCATAAACGCCACAGGATTGATCATTTCCCATGACAACAACACCCCCATCGAGTCTCTCAAATGATGAAAACCAATCTCGCCTAGGAGTCACATGATAAGTAGCGCCAGAATCAAGCATCCACTCCGATGCATCCAAATGGTTCACCTCCGGAGTAATCAAAAGAGAAAAACTCGAATCATCGGAATCATCGTCTTTCGCAATATTCACCTCATTGGCCTTCGGGCTCTTTTTCTTGCCATTCTCCTTCTCCTTGAGCTTCGGACAGTCTCTCTTCCAATGTCCCTGCTCCTTGCAGAATGCACATTGGTTCTTTGCTAATTGGTAGCGGCTTCTTGACTTTAACCTTCCTCTATTACCACCTTTCTGATATGAGCTTCTACCTCTCGTCGACAAGGCCTCTCCTGAAGTACTAGCGCGGGAAGTCTCCTTATCCTTCCTCCTCAAATCTTAGTTCGTCAATGCGTTAGTCACTTCACTATAAGTGATAGAAGATCTCCGGTTCTACAACGTAAGCACGAAGGTATCATACTCCTCATCCGGTAAGAAGCCCAAAAGAATAATAGCCTTGTACTCATCTGTGATCTTCTCATCCACATTCGCCAAGTCCGACAACAACTTAGTGTAGTTGTTCACATGAGCCACAAGCGAGGTGCCTCTGGACATCTGAAATCTGAATAATCTTCGCAGCAAGTGCAACCTGTTCTCAACACTCTTCGTGAGATACTTGTTGTTGAGAATCTCCCACATCTTCATTACAGACGTTACCCCAATCACATCATATTTCAGTTCCTGTTCCAAACAGGACCTGATCACCCCGCAAGCATTTCGATTCATCTTTTCTCATATCGCCTCTTCATATTTAGGTGGCCTCACATCGACCATGATGGTCTCCTCCAGATTTTGAGCATTGAGCGCATCTTGTACGTCGCTCATCCATAAATCAAAATTTATCTTGCCGTCATATTTCACTACACTAATCTTAGTGTTCTGAAAACCCACTTGAACTGTGCCTGTTCCAAGAACCAAGCTTCCAACTGAATCTTCCTCCACCTAATCCAAAACCCTAGATCTAAAATCTGAGCTCTGATACCACTTGTCGCGGGCCTATGCGGAAGCGTTACACGCACACACAACGAACTTGAGATCACGGAAGAAGAAAGCCACACACTTGCACAAACCAAGCTAATTACGACAAATCAAACCAAACACAGAGATATACGTGGTTCGGCAATTGCCTACGTCCACAGGGAGAGGATGGGGAGATTTCACTATATGGAGGAGAAATACAACGGGTTATAACTCACAAAATCACTCAAATATAACCATAACCAAAGTTCTCAACTCCCTCACAATATCTCCCTCTCAAAGTACTCAAAACAATGCTAATTCTCTCATTTTCTCTCCTTGAGAAACCCTAAAAAGCGTGGTCCTATTTATAATAAAACACAATCCCAAACAAAGGAGGATTCCCATACAAAGGAGGATTCTAAAAACGAGTCTGCCACACCCTGCACCATGGGTGTGGCAGAGGGTGTGGTGCAGGACAGATTCTACCACACCCATGGCAGACACCACACTAGGGTGTGGTGGAGTCTGTTTTGGGTTATTCTTCACATTTTTCACAATTCCTTCGCCGTTTTCACACTTACCAACTCTCTCTCAACTGGGCCTCTTGGTATGTACTCCTTAGGGGCTTTGTTCTCCTGAAATATCCACCTGCGAGTAATCCCCTAATACCACCGCAAATATACACCTAGGTCAGGTGCGTCAGCCCTCTCCATCACTAATGTTCCTCCCTCAACTCCCACCTCCCGATGTAAGCATGTCGAATATATTCCCAATTTGCATGATGTGTACCTTTTCTGGGATTTTGCTCTATTCTCTCCACAAGGACCGAAATATGTTTTTGTAGCCCAAATTGTATCATTTAAATGCAAAAAATCAAAAATATTATCAATTACAACCCTAAACCCCAATTACAACCCTAAACCCCCAAATCCTAAACCCTAAAATTGAAACCCCCCCCTCCCAATCCTAAACCCTAAATTTGAGTATTCTATGCTCTAAATGTTTAATTTCAACTGCAACAAGAATAAATTTTCTAAATAAACCACTACAAATAGAGTTCAAACCTTAGAAATTCGTTTTTGAGAAAAAATCATACATTTCTACATGTAAAAATAGGAGAGAATGTAGAAAAATTACCACTCAGAAGCTTCATGATGAAATTCGGTTGAAAATTAAGGCTGAAATCCAAGTTTTGTGACAAATATGGGTTTGGGGAAGAAAGGTTGAGGGCTGAGAGTGTTTCGGGGCAGCTGGGAACGAGGTGGGGAGGTGGGGAGAACGATTGGGGGTTTTATAGGGGTCAGGCCCAAGGGTCAAATAGTCGGGGTTGTCAACCCCGACTATTTGGTCTCTTAGCCATTTCTAGCTCGACTCGTCCGTTGGGGACAAAAGTCTCTGCTAAATGGTCGGGCCCCAACCATTTCGAAAGGGCTTTTGAATTGATCGGGGTTCTCAACCCTGACCAATTAGACAGTGTGCTAAATTAGTCGGGATTAGTAAATTAGTCGGGATTTCCAATCCCAACAAATTTAGCTTGTATATTACCAGGCGCGTGTAAAATAGTCGGGGTTAGCAACCCTGACTATTTAGTGGCGAGATTAAAAAAACTGATCCATTTCGTGGCCACGGTGCTGACGTGGCCATGAAATGAGTCTGTTTCTGTAAATAAAATAGGAGTGGGTTAGTTTTTAAAAATAAAAGTAGTTATATTTGTTGCATCTTGTGCTTGTTCCTTTGTCTGAAATGATTCACATGCGTACTTATGGTCTAAATGAGAACTGGATTTTTTTTCTGACAGGAATTATTTGTTCTGATGTGATTTTTGTCATGAGCAGTTGCCACATGGTACTGGTAGAATACTTGCCTCTCTGTTTGGTTTCAAGCGGGTCCAGTTTAAGCTGTGAAATTTTGTAGTATAGTTGTTTGTCTCTCTTGAGGATTATTATTATTTTCCCTACGGTTGTTTCTCTCTCTCTTTACTTTTCCGCTTTCAGTAACAATATGCTTGCGTAAACATTCACTCAATATTTCACCTACATGCTGACTCGGATGCATTCACACATTCAGGTCCCTTTTAATCCGTTGACAAACAACACCTTAATGATTAAAAAACAGTTGTATATAAACTATTCGACTATGTATAAGAGCTTTAACATTAAAACAATTAAAAGGACCAAGATAAGACCAAAGATGCACAATTCCTCTGCTGCTCTTTACAGGGCCTCTCTTCTTGCTTCCCTCTCTAAAAACGAAAACCTGAAAACACTACAAAAACTGCAACCAAAGAAAATACCCTTTGCCTTAGGAACTGCAGCCAGAGTCTGAAGAGCAAATGCTTGTTGGAAAAGTGCAAACATCTTCAGCATTACTCCCTTCAGAGCTTGTTACCTCTTGACCAATCTGGGCCGCACTGACCCGGCCCATCTCCCTACCTTCCCCTCCAGAGCTACCCTCAATCTTCCCCGAATTATCCGAAATGCCACCGGCACCCTGCCCACTTCCACCTTGACCATGAACACACTCACCACCACCGATATCACTGATATCAAACAAACAGTCTATGTCATCGACAAACCCGTTATCGAGATCGATGTTTGAGTACGGATCGAAGCCCGAGCTCAGGCACATCGTGCTCCATGACATATCATCCATTGCCTCAAACTCTGGCATCGGCATTGGAGTGTAGGATTCTTCAGTTTGATTCATGGGCTGAGGACTTGGTTGAACTTGTGCTTGTGGTACAATTTGTTGTGGCTGCTGCTGCTGTTGCTGTTGTTCTTGTTGCTGAATGAGCAGAGGAAGAGTTAATTGCTGACCAAAGAGTTGGTGGGTTTGGATTTGGGTTTGGGCTTGGTTCGGGCGTTTGATGTAGAGATTGGCATCGAAATTGGTTACAGCGTTTGGGCCTCTGTATTCAAGGGCAGCGATGTCATAGGCTCTTGCTGCTTCTTCTTGAGTGTCTGCAAATTTTTATCAGGAAACAATCGGATGTCAGTCTCATAAGGATAAGGGCTTTGTATAAATTTTATTTTATAAATTGAGTTTATGGGAAAATGTGAGAGAAACTGAAATTTCGTATTATATATATGATTTAGACCAAAATATTTTGTAAAGAGAAGAAGGAAAGCGGAAATCCCGCTGATTATAAAAAGGAAAAACTGAGCATTCTTATTTTGTTAAATGAGCCATCAAGAATAAAGTACTAGCGAGGTTTATCCTACTAGTCACATCAGAGCTAGTGAAACTTATGTTGTAATATTCTTGGCAACTCAATCTTGCTAAATTACCAATTTATGCCCTAGTGTTCTCTTATGAAAATTATAGTATAACATTTTGGTCCAGTGTATTTACAGGGGTACTGTCATGTTCTAGATTTAGAAATGAAATTCAGTAAATAAAAGTTGACAGCGAAATATCTTCTCTCTTGTATTAAAGAGAAGATTTCACATAAGTAGCCTTTTTTCACTGTCAAACAATAATGCTAACCACCGAAAGAAGACACAGGGGAAAACTGGCTTGTTTGGATTGAGGGGAATGAGGGTGAAGGGAAGTTAGGGGAACCATTCACCTCCATTCACCTTGTTTGGGAACACTTAGGAGGTGAAGTTACTTCACCCTAGTTCCCCTTGGTTCACCCCCTAATAGTATAAAAATTGTTACCCCCCAAATTGGGGTGTAACCAAGGGGAAGGGAATTCCCTTCCCTTCCCTTACCTTCCCTTCACTCGGTTTCCCTTAACTTCCCTTCACCCCCTACAAATCCAAACAACCCGGAAAATCTCAGCAAAAAGAAGAAGAAAAGAAAAGAAAGGATAATTATATACCATCTGATTTCTAGAAATGGAAATGCATCGGTAAATAGAAAAAAAGAAGATTTTGGGGGAAAACAAACAATCTCCATTGAATATACACCTAAAGCTGCTAATATGTTTGCAATCCCAAAGTCATAAAACTATGCATTGAATTATGTTGTTGCATATTAAAATATCAAATAATGTCAGTTAATTTGTGGTGGTCGGCAGCATACTATATTCTGCTGTATAAACTCTACAAGACTGGAGTGAGAGCTCACGTGCCAAGCACACACAACAGCAACAAAAAGGGGTTCAAGCAGCACGTGCATTGATATCCACACTGTCCTGAAAAAGGACAAGATCCGCTGCTCACGTGCCACAACCAGAAATGGAACGGACAAGAACCCAACAAACTCCGTTCACAAAATACTGCAACAATCTCACTCTAAAATGCAACTAAGATTTGTACTTGGAAATTTCAGTGCAATTTGCAAAAATCAAAGTCACAGATAAAAAGAAGTTCTAAAAAGTGAAAGACAGCGAGAATTCATACTGAAAGTTCCCAAATATAAATATTTGTTGCCATAAACACGACCGATCCTCGCTTCCCATCTCCCGTTATGATGGTGCCTACAGAAATATTGACAATGTAGCTCAAAGGAAGTTCATAGATTGAGCGTAGACATAATCTTAATCATAACCTTCTATTATTTTTAAAATTGCCATAAAATGGCTCTGTACAGCACAAGAAAACGTTACCTCTAAATTTTCTTTACTAACTAATCATTATCGTCTGTAAAATAAATAGTGGATAAAATGATTAAAATTGAAAACAGGCATTATCGATCATTTCATTTACGATCTAATTAATCAGCTTACTTCTGTACTTTGAACCTTGAATTTCTTTTTTAATTTTGTGAAATACTTGATTTTGTCAAAAATGCCGTGCATATATAGATAATCAACCAAAAATAAGAATGGTCAAATGCACGTACTGATCTAAAGACAGATAACTTAATTAATTATTTTTAAACAAATTTAAAATGGAAAAAAAAGGAAAATTACTTGGCCACCCCTCTGTACTTGGAGGCCCCCCTGGAGAAGCCACTGCTCCTGCGGCGCAAGCTGGCCAGATACTCCTCTCTTGTCAATTTCTGCATCTCCTGATACTCTTTTGTATATGTACTTAACTGCAAATAAGTACATTTTTTTATTTTTATAACATATAAATAAAGTCAAAAAAAAAGGAAGAACAAAAAAAAAAAAAACACGGCAACAACAATCTTAAACTCCAATCTTTATGATCAGCCATATGGATCCTACTTCCTACTCTAAGTTTAGCTTAGTTAACAACCGTCTTCTCCGTTAATTAAGTTAACTATTATTCTAATCAGATCCTAGTAAAACTGAAATATAGATAAAAGTTAGGACTTACAGGGAAATTTAGAACAGTTCCAGGCCCCCAATAATCATAAGAGGAATCCAAAAGCAGTAAACTTTTTTACCGTGACAAGTGCTGGTGACATACATACCTAAATAAACTAAGCAGCAGCAGAGACAAAGGCACCACCAGATCACCATCATGATCAGAGGGGAGGGAAATCAGAAAAAAAAATTTGTCAGAAAAAAAAAAGATTTTGTACTTGTTTTTATGCTGATCTTTATGCTGATCAGTCTACGAGTTTTGTACTTGTTTTTATATTACAAGACATAAAAATATAAGTTAATCAGATTATTGTTTTTTCTTTTTATAATTACCTTGCCTGCCCTTCTTGTGCTGGACTTGGTTCCAAGAATGTTTATCCCAGAGATGAGCTTCAAACCTCCCTGTCCACCTGTGCCTAAACTCAACATGCATTAAAAAAAAAAAAAGAACGGCGTAGGAAGGAAACGAATTAAATGAAATTTTTTTGGAAAACCAAGTACTTTGTTACTCCTCTATATACAGAACTCCTCTTGGGCTGGGCCGGGCCGGTGGCCGTCCTCCGGGCTGTCGCGGCTCGCGGCTTCGGCGGGCCCTCGGCTTTTTAGCGGGGCAGCTGCTCTGCGACGGGTTCTCCATTTTGGGTTTTTTGGTGGGAACGGGGAGTTTCTGTTGCTGGTGATGGTGGTGGATTTGTAAGTGAGAATGAGAGGGAGGAGATGGGCCCGTAACGGGTGCTTTTCCTCCCTCTTGTTTGAAGAAATTGGGCAAACTTAGCCAGGCGAGGGTTGTGAGTTCTCAATGGTGGTTTACCCAATGAGGAGAAAATTTTTACAGGAGGTGAGGGGGAGGGGGGTTTGTTTATTAAGGGTTTTGGTTGTTAGTGTGGGGTCCATTAATAGTGTTGAGGGGTTAGAGAGAGGGTTTTAGAAGAGAACAAAAGTGAGGGAGAGGGTAACACTTGGATGAAGGGTACCCCATGCTCCCAATAGGACTGGTGGTCTCCACTGCAGCCTCTGCTGGCAGTCTGTTGCAGCTCAAGAGTTTCTTTTTATCCCTCTCTCTCTCTCCCCTATATATGTGTGGGGAGGCGTTACAGGCATATCGTCGGGTACACTTCCGGTCACACCCCCTCTCCTATCTACAGTGCAGGGGCTCCACTTGAGATTTTTTAAAAAATCTCAAATGGGACCCCCTGCACTGTAGATAGGAAAAAATCTCAAGTGGAGCCCCTGCACTGTAGATAGGAGGGGGTGTACCCGGAGGGTGTGCCTCTATCATTTCTTATATGTGTGAGCGTGTGTTTGTTTTTTTTATTTTTAACTTGAATGGAGGTTGATGATCTGATTTTGAATTCATCATCAATCCTTATATTTTGATCATGTGAGTCCTTTTTCTAAGGAAAAGGCATCAACTTCAGCTAATTGATGATAGAAAAAAAAAACTGATATTTATAAAGAAGTTTAATCATCTAAGTCAGATCGTACGTAGGAGGAGACGAGCTTATTTTGCTTATTGAAAAAAAATATATTTTGTTGAATTACTTTTGTAAGGTTGATAAGCACCGTTCATTCGTGTGCAATTAATATAACGAATGTAGTGAAATATTTGTGAAAATTGTTGTCATATATACCGGTGTTGTTTATTGAATATTGACGTGTGATGTTCTATGACATGTTATGAAGTTTGAATTAGAAAGTTACAACATTACGATTTAGCTTCCTAATAAATCATTGACAAAGTAATTAAGACTTGTCATATCCGTTGGGTTGTCGTATTCTCATGTTAACTATGATTCACGTGTACTAGCACTAAAATTTTACTACTCAAGGTATCCGTTGGGTTGTCGTATTCTGATATTAATAGATGATATAGACGTATTGGTATTGGTCGGTCAGTTTTGTCTGAATCTGGTCAAATAGATTGAGAATGGCAACTTGTCCCCCGACCAAAGTAAGATCTTGCGTATCCCTTTGGTTTGTCTCGCTCGCCAACACAAATGACCAATCAACGAGCAGCAAAGTTTCTATTCAACACCTATCGGTAGTAGGTCAGTTATCCCTCTCTGTATATGTATACGTTTCTATTGATAATTAACACGTGAATTATTATGTCACCAAAAAAACATCGGAATGGCACGTGATATAAACCAATAATAGAACGCATTAACCAATAAACATCAACTTTCTCTTTGCACCCTTTAGGGTGAAATGACCATAATAGAATGGAATGAAAGAATAAGATTAATGTAACTGATTCTAAATATTTGGGATAAAAAAATTTCTTAAAATGAATTTACGAGAACTAAGTAAAGAAGAATACATTTTTCTTCTTAAAATGAATTTCAATAAAATTTAACCTTGTTTAGTAAGTATATTCTAATAGAAGATTCTATAAAAACTAGGATTGTCTCCCTTCTGGGAGATAAGGGAAATGAAAGGAACCAAGTGGATCTTAAGTTGTGCAGGCAACATTTTTTCTGGCGCAAATTTATTTGAGCTTGTATTTTCTCAGAAGTGGTAAGACAAGAGACTAAGGGCGTTGAACTTAAATATGTACAACGTGTCAACGCA
>NW_017972591.1:35476-48595 GCF_001876935.1 Asparagus officinalis
GTGCACAATACGAGAACAAATTGGCCAAATTCCCTTCGATCACCTTTTGATCAATGTGCACAATATGGGAACAAATTGACGAAATTCCTTTCACCTAACTCTATGATGTGACCAAATTTTTGTCATTCAAATTCCTTAGTAATATCTCTATCTAGTACATTTAATTTGATATCTCAAACTTTGTCAGCTAGCCCTCGCGTGACTACACAAAGCAACATTGATCAATATCGTATGAACCTAACCTTGCTAAATTTGGGCTTGGTAGTGATCTTAACGTATCTAGATGATAACCAGTGTTTTGATATTGCAGACGCCAATATATATAATAAAAGTTCTAGTGTAAATGGCCTCTCCTATATTGTACAGAAAGATGAACCCTATAACTTTCATGAGTAATGCTTTTTCAAGCTTATAGAAGAGAAAACAATAAAAAAATAATAGCACGTCCAGTAATTTGACCAAAAATTCCAGCTTGCTCGTAGCAGCTTAACAAGACTCTGAATCCATTAAAACTAATTAATAATACTTCAAACAGATTTGACCAATCTCATAATATTCAAACGCGTTAACATAGCCTCCATCTAATTTGGAAACTTGCAAGAAATAACAACCTGAATTCAAAATTAAGCAACCAATAGTATTTGATCTTATGATTTTTGCTTTTTAAGCATTGTGCGCTTGGTAGCTAACCTCCTTCTCATCTACTTTAAGCTTATAAATGTTCTTACTTACTTCATGCCCATCTCTTTTTAGGCTGCCAAAACTATGAGGCTTGTATTGATTTCCAAACTCCTTGCACCCAACATCCAACGTGGGATGAAAATTTCTCATATTTAGCCTATAATCAAATGACTTTCTAGATGTTTATGATTAAGAGCACATCGCAGATTAACTCGCCTCATCTACACCTTCAGTAGCACTTAATCGCCCCCGATTATTTTTGTAGCACTAAACACACTGGATTCATAAGGGAGAGGGGACAAAATTTCTGTAGCACTAAACACACTGAATTAATAAGGGAGAAGGGGCTGCCCGTAATTTTGTCCTTCTAAAACTGTGAATTCAGGGGGTGTTTATAGGTGCTGCTAAAATAGTTGGGGAGCCATAAGGTATAAATGAAAAGGTCGTCTGCAATTTACTCTCATTGAAGGGGACGTAAAGAAAAAGGGTAACTACTATGTTTCTAGTGACTCCCAGGAAAATATTTCCTTAACCTGAAGAATTAAGGGAAGTGTTTCGATAATTTTCCCTCTCAAATTACTGGGAGAAAAATATAAAAACTATTAAGTTTTTGCCAATACCTGTTAGGACCCAAAAATTAAAATTAAAAAATAATAAAGGAGAGGGGGAAACTCTATATCTACAACTATAAAATATTACCTCTTTCCATTATTGTAATAGATATTTTCATCAGTTCCAATGGATTAAGCAGAGTTTATCACTGTACAGAATTAACTTACAAGCCGCTTGCTTGTCTACATTTCGTTTGATTAATGTGTCTATAAAAAGATGAAAACTTATCGCAGAGTTATCCATTCAACATGTTGTATGCCGGAAGGTCTCTTACACTGGAGACATCTTCAAGCGAAAGCTCACGTTCCAACTGTGTTCTCGTAGATTTAAGAACTTCCTGAAGAGTAGAAGAAAAATATATCAGAAATAAAAATCTTATAGACGCAAAACAAACATGGGTAAAGAGTAGTGAAAACAATGAGAAGGGTTTGATGGTTACATTGAATTCCATATAAGAAGCTCGTCTTGCCAGCCACTGGGCATCCATCATTAGGAAAGCTACACAAAAGAGGTTATCGAATGCCCTTTTGTCTTCTGCTAGAAGTTGCAGAAAACGAACTCCTGCTCTAGAAGAAGGCATGCCTGCGATAGGATGGATGGAGACATTTGAGTTCAAATATGCATACATTATTTTGGTCCGAGCTATCATTATGTTAACAGAGGAGTCCCTAAGAAATTGAATAAAAGAATATGCCAACTTCAAAAATTTAAGACACATTTTGTTTTTGTTGATCTGAGGCATCATCCTATGGGAATAAGTTAAATTTAATGCATCATCTACAAAAATAAATAATGTGGGGGAAAAAACACCAATGTAGAGTTTTAGAGGATTACACCTCTTGAACTATAAAGATTAGACATTTATCCCTAACCTTTTCATAACGTCAATGTATCACAGAGATCTCAACGTTTGCAGAGAGAGCACAAGTTCTCTTATAGGAATTAAACAACCCCTTTAACAGACCGTCTCTTTTGATTTGGGTGTGGGTGCCTTTTTTATTGGCCTAGTTTCCATTTTCTTTTTGGGGGGGTGGGGTGTGTCCTATAATATAGTTTATATGAGCAATTAACTCCTTCCAAATTCTATAGCAATTTAGAAAGCTTTTTGCCTGCGACAATGGCACTTCTGTCATGAAGCATACAGGTATGCGTCGTATGCGGGGGTAAGGTTGCGTACATCTGACCCTCCCAAAGCCCACAATGGTGGGAGCCTCGTGCACTAGGCTACCCCTTTATCTATATATATATATATATATTCATATATATATATATATATATATATATTATATATATATGTATGTATATGTATATATATATATTATGGATCTAGGTAAAATACTTTCTCAAACATCACCTCAATGAGCCTAGTATATTCAGAGTCAGTAAGTGGAATGCATTAGAATCAAGTAAATGAAGACGAAGAACATGGGAAGAAACAGTCTATCAATGTAAAATATTTTAACATCTTGTGCAAATAGATATGGATATTACATTTATTAACACACATTTATCGTGTTTACTGATCTGATAATGTTCAAATTAGAGTATGTTTCATTGTCATCTGACTGCATGTTTTAGCCATGTCATTGCTATTATCCATGCTGTGAATTTCTAGATTTCCATGTCCTCTATCTAAATTGATGCTACAGTGCTCTTCGAGTAGAAATTTTACATTAAAATCCATTCTCTTCTTACCTGATTGCAAGTCCAACATTTGCACCAACATAAATGATATGTTGATACCAGCTACAGCAAAGGGGTACTCCCACTCTGCCCGTGTTCCTACTTTCTTGTGTAACAACAGTTGAAAAGAGGCCTACAGTGTAAAAAGACTGAACTAAGGGGCTAAAAAGAAATATGAAACTGAAAGAGAGAAATGATTGTTAAAGTGAGTAGTAGCTACTGGGTAGTTCCGGGCGAAAAAAATGAGGTTCTCCAATGATACAAAGCCACCACCCCTGCACAGGGGAAAAAGTATTGATATCCCTCTTGTAACGAAGCGTGACGAAATTAACATTTGCATACCTAAAATCAGTTGATGGGTCAGAACCTTGCCAACCCATTTCCTTCCATAACTCTGATTTAAGAGGAGGGATTTCTCGCTGGGGATAAGCCAATTTCCAGAGATGCTTCAAGGCTTCCTGCCACTCATTAATAGTCAAGAGTCGTTTACTTTACATCAGATTCCTCTTGCTTCCAATAAAAATCAGAAAAATAAAAGAGAAATCCAACTTAAATGTAATCATGACAAGGGATTGATGGTTATGAGGTGGCAGCTCATATAGCAAAATGAGCTACGAAGAGATGGAAGTGGTAAGGTCTACCCTTTTAGATGTGACAAGGAACGTGGGCCTCCCACATGGTTATCCCTTGGTAGATCATTTAGCAAAATGAGCCGCCAAAAAACACATCAATATCGAGGCAAGAAAAACATGCAGCCATGAATTTAAAATCTACATATATTTTCATACTTGATGTTCCAGGCGAGTATCATCGAATGGAACCCCCAATCTCTGTTTCAGGTTTTGCAATCTCTCTTCCTACATATTAGAAAAAAGGAAAATAGTAAGAGTTTTTTTAATTAATAAAAAAAATTACAATGTTTTCAGATGTAAGAACTTTTTCAGGTTTTGCAGTCTTCCTGCCTACATATTAAAAGGAAAATGGAAAAAAGTAGTGATTTGTTTAATAAGAAACAAACCTTTACTTCAAATGTAAGAAACCAAAAAGGACGCAACGCGTAAAGTAAACATAGAATCAAAATATCATACACTGCATTTTTCTTCTGGTTTGTGTGGGGGGCCGTGGGTATTTCGTGTCCAAGATAAGGCATTAATAGGAAAACAATTAACCATGATTGTTTCCATGCATTTTGCAGCTGTTACTCTCAAGATTTATCTCCCAAGAAAGCACAATGATATGATTTTTTACTATCTGGGAAAAATACAGGTTTATGCAAGTACTTGGGCTCAATTCTACATGTATATAACAACCAAAAGATGGATGTAGTTTGAGGAAGCTATTAAATTAAAATGTATCAAGAACAGTTGTTTCACAATTCACCTTTTCTGCAACTGCTGTAAGTAAAAAGCCATAAAAACAAGCAGTATGAAGTATAAACTATGAACTTGTCCTTACTAAGGCATGAACCAAAAACCTCTTGATACATAATGTTGTCATCCATGTCAAAACGATCCCATAATAATGCCTTTATGCTCTATAGTTAATTAATGGAATTTACAGGGTTAGTCTTTAGCATTACCTGCAATGGGCTAATAAAAACTTGCTTATTCCAATTAGCCTGCCCATTATAATTAATAGAAGGAAGAGGCAAAAGTCTTCCCAACATTGATCCAGTATTGAGAACAATATTTGCTGCAGTGAGGAAAAAAGGCAATCAGTTACAGTAAAATTGATAATAACAATTCATGATACAGAAAGTTACTGTGTAGTTAAAAAGGAGCTGGTAAGCTACTTTAGGATACATATAACTTGCTAGGATCATCATCAGCCTTTTCAGAACATATGCAACTTTGAACTTCACAAACAATTTATGTCTGTCAAGGAGTATCCATAAAACTGGACAAGCCAGATGTAGACATCTATGCAATGGTTTTCAGACATAACCTTGAACTTGAAGGAGTTACTTTAGATGTATTTAGATTAAGGTATCTATAACTATTTATTGTTGATTAAAGTTACATGATTACTGAACAATTAAAATATCCAATCTACCAGCCAATCCTAACACTCGGTTTGGATAGTTTTTTTTAAGAGGGGAGGGGAGGAGTTGTGAAGGTTACAACGATAACTACCCAAAATTGTGTTTGTTTACATTTTTAGTAAGTGAAGGGAAGGGTTGGGACTTGGGAGGGTTAAAAGAAGCAAATTTCCTCACTTTCCTAACCCTCCTAAAGTGGACGGGCCGGTAGGGGAGGGATTGAGTTTTAAGTAATATTTTCTTAAAATTCCAAGATTATCTCTAGATTTAAGTCATATTTGTCATGTAGCTTTCCACCTATTATTTACTCTAAACAAACACAAACCTGTTTGAGATGGCGCATATACCCGCTATAGTTCTGTTGGGAAGAATAGACCTCCAATTGTTTTTTTTCCTTTTTCTTTTTTACTTGTAAAATAGCGAAAAAGTTCACTATAGGGGTATATTCGCACTTAGGCCAGTATTACAATGGGTCTATGTGTACAAATAGAACTACTAGGGGTCTATTCGTAATTGAGTGATACTACAGGGAGTCTCTTGACAATTAACCCTTAAATTTTTAGAGGGTGTTTGGACAGGCTTACTTTTTGAAGCTTATAAGTTATGTTGGCTTTTAGTGGCTTTTGGCTTTTATGATAAAAATGCTCTAAAAATTGTATGGATGAAATAGTTTTTTTTGGTCAAACCTAGCTTATCTAGATGAGCTTATAAGCCATTTTTTCATAAGTTGGGGTACCCTAGCTTTTTTAAATTGGACTTAACAGGTAGCTTATTTGAGATTTACCAAACACATAGATATGAAAAAGCTAGCTTAAAAGGTACTATGAAAGACCTCAAATCAAAACAAGATCTTACTGAAATTTATCAAATGATCTATTATATTGATGTGTCAGCAAATACATATATTTGTATACACGTCTAGGAAAAATTGCAGCACCAGTAAGTTAACTGTTTGTAAGATTCCCATATCAAAGACTTTTGGACGGGCTTACTTTTTGAAGCTTATAAGTTATGTTGGCTTTTAGTGGCTTTTGGCTTTTATGATAAAAATGCTACAAAAATTGTATGAATGGAATAGTAATTTTTTTGGTCAAACCTACCTTATCTAGATGAGCTTATAAGCCATTTTTTCATTGGACATTTCATGATGCTCCAACAACATGTTCAATCATTATATCAAGATTGCAGCACACTTCCGCTTCAAATGAAAGACCTCAAATCAAAACAAGATCTTACTGAAATTTATCAAATGATCTATTATATTGATGTGTCAGAAAATACATATATTTGTATACACGTCTATGAAAGATTGAAGCACCAGTAAGTTAACTGTTTGTAAGATTCCCATATCAAAGATTATTGGACATGTGAACACCTAGGACATGTGCTCATGAACACTGATAAAATAAAGATAACACCTGCTTATTCATGTAATTTACACTTGAAAGTGAGCATTTGGATACAAGTAGAAGTTATAAAGTTAATTAAAATTTCTTTATCTAAAATATAAATGTGCATAGATGAAGGTCATCTTAGATGAATAAAGATGCTAATATTACACAACTTGAAGATGGCAGGATGAGCAATGAACTAATAAAACACAACGCCCCACGTTCATGCTGAGCAAAGCATTTACATTGGAGCAATACACATTACAGAATAAAAATTTGATGACAGAAGTATATTGTTGCAAGTGATGTATAACATTCATATTACACAACTACAGTATAATAGATGATAGTATGAGCTGACTGACTAGGGACAATGCTCAAGCTAGACATTGGAACAAATGGGTCTTAAAGATGAGTAACTGGAAAAGTCTATCCTCCATAACTAGAACAAGAAAACAACCTTCAGATCTCAGCTTGGCCCCAATAGATTCGGCCACACAAATGTTATAAAACTGTATATAACACATAAATTAAGAAAAGCACCTAAATTAAGAAAATTACCTAACCATTGTGCCCACTGAGCAATCACATTGGAGAAAAGAAATGCCCAGTGGAGGCTCTCTTTCTTCTTGTCATCCCAGGTATCTTGCTGACTTCTATCACCATATCCCTTTGAAAAAGACAAAGCGATAACAAATACAAGAATAAAGAGATTATTTGCATTTCAACGAATGATATACACAAGCATTAAATTGTTACCTCGGAGTGGCTTGCACTGTAATTATAATTTCCTAGTAGAGGTTCATTTATTGTATCAATTCCGGAAGTGTCCATATGCTCATTTTTCCTTCCATCAACATCAGCATGATGGAGACGCCTTCTTATGGCTTTTGTTGCCATGTGAAAATCAACTACAACGATGACAGACGAATTAAACAGGCATAAAATTCTTCCCATAAATTTAATGTGTATGACATATGATTAAGAAGTAATATAAGTTGACAATGATCAATGTAAAATTATTGAAACATAGTTCTTTTCATATAAGAACAGAACAAAAAGTCAGTAGGCAGCTGCTTCCCTAATTGCTTTTCTGTTTACAGACACATGAGCATGTGGTAATTTGGGCAATGGAGGCCAGAAGGATGCTTACATCAAAAAAGGAGAGATACAGAATGCATGTACAAAATAAGAAAACAGTATAACCAAGGAATACGATCTTCCAGTAAAGACTTATGCACACCACGAAATTAAAAAGATGAAGCATATATGAACGTAATATATTGTTGAAGTACAACACTTTACCAACAAAGTTCATGGAAGCATAAGTTTGAGTTCCCACTTTATTTTGCTTCGTAAACTAAAACCCAAAATCAGGACAAAACCAGTGACTTGTGGACTCATCAAGAAAGTCAAATGACTAGAAGGACATAAGGTCAGGGTCCACCTAGTGCTGCGCAAATTTCGAATTGAACCGATCAACCGTCAGACCAGTCGATTTTGAGCAGTTCGGTGGGCTTTTATTAGTCACTTCGGTCCGTGTCAGATTTAGATATTTCAAGTCGGTATCCACCGAACTGACCGATGCCAGATATATGCGCTTCAAGTGCACCCAGCAAGCGACCTTCCACTCTTTGCAGAGCCCTCTCAAAATGCACCCATGTAATCAACTGATTTGAGTCTGTTTTCAACACTGGCTGCCTTCTGTTTTTTTTGTTTTTTTTTTGTTTTTTTTTTGGGTGGGGTGGGGGTGGGGAGTGGGGGGGAGAGATAAAATGGAGTGTTTTTCTTGAGACTTCTGTAACTCACAAAGTTAGAAACCTTCCAATATCTATACCAAACATCCAAGGCAAAGAAAGATTATTTCATTTTGACTTCGCTCTACTTCCTCGACAACTAAAAGAATATTGTAATTTAGGAATCAATAATCTCCGTTCTTTATCTCATTTCAATACTTATTTCTTTGAATTAGACAGAATTCAAGTGCCTAAAGTACCTTTTTTCCAATACAAATTGCAGAACATAATCAACCTGCAGCACAGCGTAGTGATGATAAATGTATACATGTATGTTTAATTGAACATGTTCAATACCAACCAATACGTTCTGAAAAAAATCAGTACGTATATCATACCTTCTACAAATGTTATGGAAATTCTAATACACAATTTGTTAGAACTCTCATATTCTGAAAATACGTTAAAGGAATTACATAAATCACCCAGTTATAGTAAATTTGAACTTTTAGAACAATATAAAGATACCAAAGAGTCATGTTAACAGCATTATGATATCTCTTCCTGATAAAGAAGAATTCTCTAAACAAATACAAAAAATTTTAGATCTGAAACTTATACAAGAAAGTTCTAGCCCTCATTCATCTTCATCTTTTATTAATGAATGAAATAAAAAGAGGAAAAGCAAGAATGGTCAGTAATTACAGAAAACTCAATAGCCATATGAAATTTGATGGATGTTTTATCCCTACTGCTGAACATTTAATTAAGCAAGTACAAAGAGCAAAATATTATAGTAAATTTAACGCAAAATATTGCTTTTTGCAAACTAAACTTGCTGAAAAAAATTCAATAGAACTAACTGACAGCTTTAAGTTGTCAACAATGACATTTTGAATGGTTAGTAATTTCATCTGGATTAAAAGATGCTCCTCAAATATTTAAGAAATGGTGAATTCTATTTTTAGACATCTACAATACGTAGTTGCCTACATAGATAATAAATTAGTATTCTTAAAAATTGGGAAGAGCATAAGCTTATAGTTATCCAACTATTATTAAACCATGGGATAATTTTTAAGTCCTAAAAAGATAGAATTATTCAAAACTGATACTAAATTACGGGGAAAATAGATTAAACAAGCGAGAATATAATTATAACAGCACATTTATTCAAAAACCAAAGATTTCCTTGCTTACTACAATAAAAGAATTACAGAGCTTTTTGGGATTGCTTAATTATGTAGAAAATTTATACCAAAATTATTTGCTAGAACAAAAAATCTTTGAAAAAAAAAAGCTTGTTGAAGAACAAAAGAAATATTAAATGAACACTAGTGACCAACCAAGAAGATGGAACACTGATTAAATCAGTATATCCTTATCCTAAAAAGAAAACAATGAAACAAAAAATATTAAAGAAATATTCAAAGATCAACCGATTCCTTATTTTCTACTGAAAATGAAAGTTCAGTGCTACAAACAGATGCTTCATATAATTTCTGGACAGAAGTCTTAATTGCAAAAAAACTGAAATAATTGCATATTCTTCTAAAAAAATTAATAAAACCCAAACAAAATATGCTACCAATTATAAACAATTATTAATGATAAAGAATTATTAGCGATTAAGCTTGCTATAAAAAGTTTTAAAATATATCACTTACATAGAGCTTTCATCATAGAAACCGACAACAAATCAGTAGCACAATTTTAAAAAAAGAAAACCATTAATAATGTTGAAAAAAAAATCTTAGGAGAATCCACATAGCATTATATTTAGAAACATTTAGTTATGAAGTTAAATATATTCCAGAATATATTAACTTCAATGCTGATTTACTAACCAGGCCATGAACAAAGAAAAAGTAAGTAATAAAGACCTCAGTGAAAGATTCCAAGAACTTCTTTAGGACATGAAGAGGCAAGAGAATTAGCAACTAGGAGGAGGGTCTAAGAAATCAAAAACCCTTTTTGAAAGAAAAACAGAGACCTCCATTGACGCACTACCTCCATAGAGGTTAATAAGAAGTAATGAAAAATACTTCCAATAGGTGAGAGAAGTATTTGCCAAGACAGTTGCAAGAGAATGCTATAATACAGATCTTAAAGAAAAAGATACAGAGGCATACTCTACATTCAATGGATGTATTCAATTCATCCAAATAGGAAAAATAAGATCTACTAATTACTACCTATCCCAACTTCAGAATGCATACCTTACCCAAAGGCAAATCATACAAAACAAAAATCAAAGATATCAAGAAGCTAAAAAACTAGTCCAAAAAACTAGTACAATTTACTTCTACCTCAATGTCAAAAATCTCAGAGGAAAGAGAATAAAAAATCCCGCTGAGCAAAACAAATTCAAGATTGTTCTTTCTAAGATCGAAACAACATATTTAGTAAATCTAAGGATCCAACATTGGCTACAATATTTCAAAATTGAGAATGAATAGGTCAAAACCCTTGAGCCTGAAAAGAGTCCAAGAAATGTTGGCTTGGCTTTTTCAAGAAGATAGAAGACACTGAAATTGATAAGTTTTTGTTGCTAAAGAAGAACTTATTCCAAACAAGAACAGACAGCCTAGACTGACAGCTTATTTCCAAGAAATCTCTAAATACCAAAACAAAATACAATTAGAGATTGTTCATGAAATCTCACAAATCCTTCGAAAGATTTCAACACTTATATTTTGAAACTTTGCAAAACCAAGTTTATAGAATATGCAATCAAATTCCAAACCATTTTAATGTTTAAAATATTGAGTATTTGGGAAGAAAGAGACAATATATTCGTCTTCACCTGTCAATTCAATTCAATTATGAGAGTTGTATAAGGTCACGGAAACATGAAGTTACCAAATTCAAACAAACAAAAAAATTTTGTTAAAGAAAAATAAAGGACTTCAGGCAACACTCGAATTCTTCTCTGGAAAAGCTTTCCAAGCTCATACAATTCATAAAAACAAAATGATTCAGTTATTTGACTGAATTTCTAATTCAAAGCCTTCATAGAAAGAAAAGAATAAAACCAGAGACTTCCTTCAGACCCTTATTGTGGAAAAAAATTAGGACTTTTGCTTAGGAACACTATTTTATAGAAAATAGAAGACTTAATGAAGAAGCAGCTGATACAACAAAGACAGATTTCAAGGAGGAATAGTAACCATGGTGGTTCTTACCAAGCTACCTGTGAAATAATAATTGAACAGAATTTTTTACTTTACCAAAAGAAGAAACACGTCAACTCTGTCTTTACTCAAATCACCTACAAACAGATTCCCTCTGTTTGCCACTAAAAAGAAAAGACAATAACACATCAACTAACTTTACTCGCATCTAAAAAAGTGAGATGTCATATGCTAGCCACAACCATGAGAATCCTTTCTGCTCTTCGTCTATAAATTGAGAAGAAAGAAAGCAAAGACATCGGAGAAATCTAGCTTGCCTTGCACTAAATAAAATTGAGTGTTTTTCTTGAGAGTTTGTTCAAGTTATTAATCTTTTTACAAAAATTTGAATAGTTAAAGAGTTGACGTGTCTCTTCTTTCTGCATAGTATAGATTCTTTTCAAATTCTGCATAGTAAAGATTATTTTAAATTATTGTTTCACAGGTGGTTTAGTAGGACCCGTCACGGTTACTATTTCTCCTCAAATTCTGTCATTATGTTGCTTTTGGTTAAGTCTTCTGATTCTTGTGTTCAATAGGTCTTCTTCCTTGTTTTCTATAAAATAGCGTTCCTAGGAAAAGTCTCAATTTTAAACAAAATAAAGGTCTAAACAAAGTCTTTGGTTATATCCTTTCTTTTTTGTGAAGGCTTTGAATTAGAAACCCAGTCAAATAACAGAACTATTTTGTTGTCATGAACTGTATGAGCTTTGGAAACTTTTACATCAATGAACTCGAGTGCCGCCTGAAGTATTTCATTTTCTTCAATAAATTTTTTTTTGAATTTGGTAAATTCATGTACTGACTCTTCAGTGACCTTATATAACTCCCATAATTGAATTGAATTAATGGGTAAAGATGAATACATCGTCTCTTTCTTCCCAAATACCCTATATCTTAAACATAAAAATGGTTTAAAATCTGGTTGCACCTTGGTTTTGTAGAATTCCGAAATATAAAAGTCAAAATCTTCCGGACGGTTGTGTTCACAAAAATTTCATGAACAGTCTCTAATTGTATCTTGGAAACAAGTTATCGGTTTAGGTCGTCTGTTCTTGCTTAAAATAAGTTCTTTTTAAGAAAAGAACTTATCATTTTTAGCATCTTCTATCTTCTTGGAAAAGCCTATTAGAGCTTCTTCATTGATTAGATTTTGTTAGTACATAGCCAACATTTCTTGGACTGTTTTTTCAGCCTCTAGGGCTTTTGACATTTTCGTTCTCAATCTAGGAAATTTTGGATCCTTATATTTAGTAAATTTGTTGTTTTAATGTCGGAAAGAATAGCCTTAAGCTCTTTTTGTTTAGCGGCGGTTCCCTTAAAGATTTTTTATTCTCTTTAGATTTATAATATTGAGGCGGAAGAAAATTGTACTAGTTTCCTAGCTTCTTGATATCATTTATTTTTATTTTCTATAATTTGTCTTTGGGCAAGATATGCATTCTAAAGTTGGGATAGACAGTAATTAGCAGATATTATCTCTCCTGCTTGGATGGCTTGAAAACATTCATTGAATCTAGAGTACGCCTCTGTGAAAACCTTTTTCATTAAGTTTTTGATAGTATGGTCGACAGAGTTGATAGCCTCTATGAAGGTAGTTGCCTCAATGAAGGTCTCAATTTTTCTTTCAAAGAGAATTTTTTTAATTTCTTAAACCCTCCTCCTAGTTGCCACTACAAAGAAAAGATTGGAACACGACGACTGACTTTAGTCACATCTAAAAAAAAGAAGATGACCTCTGCTAGCCAGAGCCATGAGAATCCCTTCCACTCTTCATCAATAAATTAAGAAAAGAGAAAGCAAAG
>NW_017972591.1:48605-89222 GCF_001876935.1 Asparagus officinalis
GGGGCAGAGAGGATTAGGTCATCTTTGTGCTCTTCTCTTATAAATATCCAAAACTTGCAAAGGGCAACGGCAACCAAAGCCATAGCGCCCTCTCTTCTCTCGCGGTCAAGGGTAGTTACCACATCAAACTCAAATCTAATCACCTATCTCTTTTCTAGTTCGGATCAATTACGTTTGATTGAAAATGCTTAAAACCAAGCGAACCGACAGTTTGCTCTCCCCTAGGTCCACCTTATGGAAACTAAGAACTCATATTGAAATGTTCAGTGATTGATAAGAGTCTGATGCTCAACCGAGAAAAGTATACCAAGGTGTTAGCAAAAACAAAATCAATAAAGTAAACTTGTTATACTATCAGACATTTTAGTTGCACCAACATGAGAGCTCATTTGATGGTCCAGAGCAACATGGAATTATTAGGAAATGGGCGTAAAGGTTTGCTCAAAGAGCTGATACTCAGATTTAATGAAAATTGAACTATTTTAATTAGCCCCTGAGAGAGAATCTACTAGTATTTGCACTAACGTACTGCGTCAGAGAACAGTTAGACAAGAGCCTACAAATCCCCTTCTATGATATACATTCCACATATATTCGGATAAAGATTCATGTTAAGTTGTACAAAGACTATTAATGTCTTAATTTTGAGAGATAAGAGACTACAGATAGCTTAAGAATTACTTCGATTAAAAAAGTAATCAAGCTAATAAAGTTTAAGAAATCTCTTTAGCATCATGCACCTCATCTCATAGATTGTTTTGATCATGGTATCTTTGTCTTCCTATATGAGTGGATGGGTGCGTGAGGGGTGTCTCAAGAAAGGCCAAAACATGACCTTCAAAGAATAATTTGAAGGAGGATGAGCCACAATCTCTACAAAGATCCTACCTCTCCTAGAGTAATCAGACGTTATATTTAGAACAAGACATTTTTTAATTAATACTTAATAAATCTCTCAAGGATCAAGGATATCTTATAAAGCATCCAAAAGGATTCACTACGGATTCACAGAGATGAGACCCAAGAAAGCATTCTTTCATATATAGAACAAAGACTGACATAAGCTTCAAAATTCTATAAAATTAAGCAAAGATCATTTACGGCTTCTAAATCCAGGTGCTGAGAAGTAAAATCTCAACATCAGTTTAAAGAGGAAACTCTATGATTAGCTAGATAATTCAGGCTAATCCAAGGCGAACTACTAGAAATAACTTGAAAGTTCTGGCATAATGAAAGCTCAATATTTTTTATGATAAAGGTACTTTAAAAAGTGAGTAAATGATCGGAAAGTACTGAGAGGAACAATCCGAGGGAAGAGTAGTGTGGCTTTTGCATCTACTAACTAAGCTTGATAAAGAAGAGAAAAGTTTATGCACGCAAGGATTGTCTAACTATGTGCTAGCTGATAATTTACGACATCTTACTAAAAGGTTTATATAGGTCATGTAAACCCAGCTGAAGTTTGATAGTAACTTGATAGTAGCTTGCAAGATGCAAAAGCACAAATATCATGTCTCGGGCTTACGAGCCCGTTTGCGCGATGTAAACCCTAGGACCCACTGAGTGTAACACGTTATTAGCTCAATCCATTGCAAAAAATGGTTAATCATTGTTGCACTTGGCTCCTTAGTCTTACTATTTAAACCCATCAGTATATTCTCACACAATCAATTAGTATACTGCATTTATTTATTATAAAAGTCTAGTTGCATCCTTCTCTCACATAAATTTTAAAACACTTTAAGAGCAAGCAATTCCAGATAGATTTGAGCCCATTTGATGAAGAAAAATGCCCTTTTACTAACTCACTACTGCATTAATTTATTATTACACTTTCTTAAGTTCTAAGCAATCAACGTAGGTCAATATAGTCTTTCTATGAACTATGATCCTTACCTATGTGACCTAGATACTTCTAATATGAAGTCATGCATGTATACAACACGTACTTGTGCTCGTACCTGTGCCTGTGACCAAACTCCTTGGACACTCATTGTATATATACAATATGCATACATTTAGTCGCGTATATATACTCAATTATACCATACATATTGTAATTTAAAACACTTGTCATACATTTTTTGGACATGCATCCTACACTTCACATCCACCTCTTGGAACTCATTTGACATAGGTCAGATTCCGAATTATGATTTTTAAGGGTGTCGGATGTCTAGTTCAAAAACTAGTGGTTTTCCAATTTATAATCCATATAATAAAAGAAACATAAAAATGTTATAGGAGTTTTAATTCTTATCCTTGTTCTCATATAAATTATTAACTCCATAAAATAATATGTGTATATAATTATTTATATAGTCGTGTCCCTGTACCCTACATTTTCTAAATTTGTCATGTCTTGTACCCGTACCAATACCCGTACCCATATCCATGCAACATAGAT
This sequence comes from Asparagus officinalis, assembly GCF_001876935.1. Classification (NCBI taxonomy): domain Eukaryota; kingdom Viridiplantae; phylum Streptophyta; class Magnoliopsida; order Asparagales; family Asparagaceae; genus Asparagus; species Asparagus officinalis. The sequence continues at coordinate 51,013 of NW_017972591.1, forward strand.
CCTTACTAATTCCTACTCAAATATATGGATTCCGCTTCCATACAACAATTACTCCCCAAGCACGGCAAATATCAGGTTCACTACTTTTTGACATGGCCTTTTTGCTCTACTCTAAGAATATGATACTTACGGTGTTCCTGCTCAAATATATTGATCCCAATTCCAGAGAATCATTAGCTGCCAATCACAATCACAATATATATTAAAGTCAGATCAACAATGCCTCTTCTCTACACTCCAAACTCTTCACAATATTTCAATTAACATTTACACAAACTGTACTAAACCCCAAAATCAACTTATTTTCGACATTATAAGCTCTCATCAGACCAAAAGTCAAGGAACTAAATTTCTAGGGCATAATCATACAATCAGTTCCCTATACTATAAACTCCCAAATCTGCATCAATTTCAATTGCTATTTACCTAATTTCTAACTGAGGCATCTTAATTATGCATCATCTAACAAATTCCAACAAACCCATCTTCAGATTCTTTGAATCCAACACAAACATATACAAATTTCAAAAATTAAACGATGAATATTTCATAAAAACGCTTGAAACAAAGAAGGAAAACTTACCCAAAAAGGACTGGAATCGATGAAATCTAAGAAGCCCAAAAGGGATGCGATCTCCTATGAACAAGATTGATAAAGTGATTACTGATTTAGAAATCGAAAAGGGAACTTAGCTCCCAATTTTTTGATAGGGAAAAAGTAGGGGTTTCCCGATATTAGTCCCCTCTTTCTTATTTCAACCTTAGTTCTCCAAATCAATATTTCTTTGAACCAGACCCTCTAGTCTTTAAGCGTTTCGAAATTAGTCCCTCTTGTTAGCAACAGGTTACAAGATTTGGGGAAATAATTTCAAAATATTTAATATATTTGGGAGGCTAATTTCAAAATATAAAGATTTTGAAGGCTAATTTTAAAACACTTCAAGATTTCCGAGGCTAATCTCAACACACAAAGATTTTGGGGCCTAATAAAATATGAAAAATATGGGGGATTAATAAAAAAACTCAAAAAACTCAAAAAAAGTAAAAGTGTTGTAATATACTAAAGAAATGAAACAAGTGACAAGTGACAAGAGAAGAAGAGAAATTGTAATTTTATTCATCCACTTCTATTTTCATGCATGATACAATTTATAGATAAATGATGGAAGATAAAAGGACATTGGACTAATGAAAAGACACAAATTTAATAGTCCACGTACAAAGTAATGTCCACATATATTTTATCTTTTAGATTTCAACACTCCCCCTTGGACATTACTTCGAGATGTCAATGCCTCGTAAAAAAACTCGCTAGAAAAAACCAGTGGGAGAAAAACTAGTCGAGGAAAAGAGTATACAACATAAGTAGATTCTTGTGTTGCATTAGTTGCCTCATTAAAAACATTTGGCTAAGAAAACCTTGTGGGACAAAACTTAGCAAATGGAAAAAGAGTACAACTATAGACTTTCAAGACCCAATCTTCGGGATTGTCTTGAAAGTTTGCTCCCCCTGATGATGACAATCTTCTGAGTATATGCTAAGAAAAACCCAGTGGGACAAAACTTAGCAAAAGGAAAAAAATATAACGAAAGACCTTCAGGGCCCAATCTTCAGGATTGTTCTTTAAGAATTTGCTCCCCTGAATATGATAGTCTTCCAAGTCTGCGCATACCAATATTGTGAATATATTTCTCAAAAGTTGATGTAGGTAGAGATTTGGTGAACAAATCTGCAAGATTGTCACTTGAGCGAACATTTTCGATGGTGATTTCTCCATTCTTTTGGAGCTCATATGGATAAAAGAATTTTGGCGCAATATGTTTTGTCATGGTTCCTTTTACATATCCACTGCTCATTTGTGCGGGCCCACTAAGAAAACCCCGAACGAATCAACACGCTGGGGGTCACCGCTACCTCCAACATGACAAGGAGATCAAGGCAACTGCGCGCGCTAATTTGCGCATTGAGGTCCAAGAGCCCGCTGAGAATTCACACCCGAAAAGGCATGTCTCAAGGCGCGTGACTCTTGAAAGTCCAAGGAAGGCAATTCGCCCTCAGATGGAAACATTATCATCTGATAGTGATAATGTTATACCTGAGAAGTCGTGCCCACACACGATAGGTTACTCCGACTGTCAAAATGACGAGTTGTACTATCGTGCTGGGGGTACGAACAGAACCAGAAAGAGGAGTCCCCGAGAACAGGAAACTCAGTGCCCTTGTTCAAAGCTCATTCGGGCGGTACTGTCTCAATGCAACTGCATCAAGGTAATCCCCGAGAGAATTTCAGTGTTCGAAAGACTCGGCACCGAAACGCCAAAACCAAGGTGTAGGCGTTTCCGGCAAAGAAGAACGGTGGTTAAAGACGGAGAATTTCCGAGGGTCACCGCCAACATGACCAGCAAAGAGACATCGACACAGATTGATCTCAAATCGTTTCTGGAAGCGTCCCGGCGTGTAACCCGTCTGCAGTCCGGAGCCATCGCACGAGGAACTTATGGTAGGGTTCGGACAAGATTGCCTTCGGAAGATGAAGAATCGGATTCCTGCTCTGCTGTCGCATCGGACAATACAGTGTCCAGCGAAGGACAACCCCGCGAGTCATTTATGATAAGCGCGGAAGAAATGGCCAAGATGCTTGAAGACGCTTTGGCTAAACAGAAAGAAAGTTTCAAGTTTGAGATGCAGATGGCCATGCAGACTATGAGAGAGATGCATGAGCAACAAATCCAGGCGTTCAGGAACCAACAAGGTGAACCAAGTCACCGTAATCAGGTTGTTCAGGAAGAAGAGCACACGGATAGGGATGGAGCTCACAATGCCAATAACCCTCCCGTCAATGCAGGGGGTGGTAACGAGGATGCCAACGAGGATACAAGTGAAGACTTGAAGATCAAAGATCTCGAGAGCAAAATCAACACATTGATCTCCGCTCAAGAGACGAAGAAAACAGGCATTCCCTGTCCATACCCAAGAGAGTGGGAATCGATCCCCTATCCGGCGAAGTTCAGTTTAATCAACTTCACGCCGTTCGATGGGAAGGGTTCCCCCACTCAGCATTTGATTTATTTCAAATCGCACCTGGGTATTATTTCCGGCAATGAGCCTCTGATGGTGCGGTCATTCGTCGGCACTCTTCGCGGAGCCGCCTTCGATTGGTACCGCCGCCTCAAGCCAGGAAGCGTGAACAGCTGGGATGACATGGAGACGAAGTTCCTTGCAAATTTCTTCGACGACGACACCGAGATCTCTATCGGATCGCTGCTCGATGAGAAGCAAAAAGACGGGGAGTTAGTCGACACCTTCGTCAAAAGGTTCCGGAACAAGGCGATGAATTGCCGGGACCCGATCACAGAGGAATTCATCCTCCAAACTTGCCACAATATGTTTTGTCATGGTTCCTTTTACATATCCACTGCTCATTTGTGCAACACAAGCTGCATTGTCCTCATAAAGGATAGTGGGGGTAATATAGTCTTTCGCTAGACCACACGAGCCACGAATGTGTCGTATCAACGATCTTAACCATACACATTCTCGTGAGGCCTCATATAAAGCGATAATCTCTGAGTAGTTAAGAAGAAGTAGTCACCATGGTCTGCTTAACAGACCTCCAAGAAACGACAGTACCACCACAGAGAAAGACATAACCAGTCTGGGATCTGGCGTTATGGGGATCAGACATGTAGTCAGCATCCGAATAGCCCACCAATGTCATATCTTGGTTTCTTTTATAGAATAGTCCAAGATCTTTTGTACTTTGAAGATAGCGAAGGATATGTTTAACGCCATTCTAATGCCTCCTTGTAGGAGAAGCACTATACCTTGCTAGCAAGTTCACCGCAAATGCAATATCAGGCCTGATGTAATTTGCGAGATAGAGGAGTGCTCCAATGGCACTCAGATAGGGAACTTCTGGCCCTAACACTTTTTCATTATCTTCTTTGGGTCTAAATGGGTCTTTATCCACTTCAAGGGACCAGACGACCATTGGTGTGCTAAGTGGATGAGATTTATCCATATAAAATCTTTCCAAAACTTTTTCACGTAGGTCGACTGGTATAGAAAATTTTCTTCTGGAAATGCTCGATCTGCAGGCCGAGACAAAACTTAATTTTTCCCAAGTCTTTCATTTCAAACTTCGTCTTTAGGCATGAGCTAGCTTCTGCAAGCTCCTTGTGCGTTCCAATAATATTTATATCATCAATATAGACTGAGATGATACAAAAGCCATTTTCGGATTTCTTTATAAACACACAAGTGCAGACGTCATTATTTGCATATCCCTTCTTCAGGAGGAACTCACTCAATCGATTATACCATATTTTACCCGACTGTTTCAAGTCGTATAACGACCTATGCAATTTAATGCTATACATGTTGTGATTCTTGTTTTCTCTCAATTCGGGGATTTTAAGTCCATCAGGGACTTTCATATAAATATTATCGTCCAGTGACCCATATAAATATGCGGTCACGACGTCCATCAACTGCATATCTAAATTTATTGTTGTTGTCATTGATATTAAGTAGTGGAACGTAATATCATCCATAACCGGAGAATATGTTTCATTAAAATCAATGCTGGGTCTCTGCGTAAACCCTTGAGCTACTAATCTCGCTTTGTATCTCACCACCTCATTATTCTCGTTTCTTTTTCGTACAAAGACCCATTTATATCCTACATGGATAATTTCATCAGGTGTACGGACTACAGGTCCGAATACTTTTCTTTTATTTAGCGAGCTGAGCTCTACCTCTATTGCTTCTTTCCATCTCTCCCAGTCTGAGTGCTTCCGGCACTCTGCTATTGACTTAAGCTCTGGATCCAGATTATCATTGGAGATGGAAAGAACAATCGTGGAGGCAAATATGTTGTCGACGACTGTTATATTTCTATTATATGTTTTTCCGGTATTCACAAAATTTGTAGCTACTTCTATGTTTATATCCACCAAATCTTCATCATTTCCCATAACATTTGGATTTGGTTGTTCCGCAACCCCAATGTGATGATTATCAAGTACACGTGTAATTTTACTGGGGCTTTTGCCTTCAGGACGATCCTCTTCAGGAGGTTTTGGGAGTGACTGACTTTCTTTATTATATTTAGTTTGCCGCAGATTCTTATCTTTCGCACCAATCGGTCTCCCACGCTTCTGGCGTAGTGGAGCATCATTTGATATACTCAGTCCCTGTGGGATTTCCACTCTTTGTGGTGCATTTACAGTAGGAATATGGGACTTGGTCACTCCTTTGTGATCAGTGAATGCGTCTGGCAGCTTATTTGCCAAATTTTGCAAATTAATTATCTTCTGAACTTCAAGTTCAGTCTGACTAGTTCGTGGATCTAAATATTGAAGATCTTTTTCATACCACGATATTTCCCGACATTCATTTAATTTTTGGTGTTTATCTCGCCCTAATATCGAGAAATGATCTTCATCGAATATGTAATCAGCATACCGAGCAGTAAATCGATCCCCTGTCATGGGCTCTAGGTATTTTATAATTGACGGAGTTTCATAACCAATGTATATACCTAGCTTTCGTTGAGGGCCCATAGATGTACGCTTGGATGGTGATATTGGAACATAGACTGCACATCCGAAAACACGCAGATGGGAAATATTTGGTTCTTTACCACGCACTAGTTGTAAGGGGGAATAATCATGATATGCAGTAGGTCGGATTTGGATTAACGCAGCAGCGTGTAAAACGACATGTCCCCAACAATAGATAGGTAGTTTTGAATTTTGTAATAACGACTTAGCAATTAATTTGATCCTCTTAATTAACGATTCTGCTAAACCATTTTGAGTGTGGGCATAAGGAACTGGATGCTCTACTTTAATGCCCAATGCCATACAAAAATCATCAAATGATTTGGATGTGAACTCGTCAGCATTATCCATACGAATAGATTTAATTGGAAAATTAGGAAATTGAGCTCGCAATTCAATGATCTTTGCTATTAATTTAGCAAATGCATTATTACAGGTGGATAACAAGCTGACATGGGTCCACCGAGTAGAGGCATCGATCAAGATCATAAAGTATCTAAATGGTCCTGATGCAGGATGAATGGGTCCACAGATATCTCCTTGAATCCTTTGAAGGAAAATGAGAGATTAAACATTCACTTTAGTACGAGAAGGGCGTACTATAAGTTTTCCTTTAGCACAAGACTCACAAATATAGTCTAACAATGATGGGACATTGCTGCTTGGCATATTATGCCAATTGAATTTAAGATTATCCGACGCATCATATTTTGCCCAGGATGACCCAATCGCTCATGTCATAATTTAAATGAATTTGGATCTTTAAATTTTAAACTCATCGCAACATGGTTAGTATTAGGTCGGATATATGTGTAGTACAACCCTGAGGCAACATGGTTAGTATTAGGTCGGATATATGTGTAGTACAACCCTGAGGAGAAAGATGGAAGCTTCTCTATAACCTGCTTCCGACATCTAAGAGAAAGATGGAAGCTTCTCTATAACCTGCTTCCGACATCTAATTGACTGAGTCATGAGAAGATGTTCAGTACCATTCTCATTTTCGGTTTCAATATGAAAATCATTAGACCGAATATCTTTAAAACTAAGAAGGGTACGTTTGGATTCTGGATGTAATAATGCATCATTGATAATTAATTATGTACCCATAGGAAGTATTAGTGAAGCTCTGCCAGAGCCTACTATCAACACATTGTCGTTAGCAATGGTGGTTATACTTCCTTGTTTTTCAGTCAAAGATTGGAAAAATTTTCTATCTTTCAAGATAGTATGTGTGGTAGCATCATCTACCAAGCACAAGATAGTCTCCTTCTCCATGGGTTGTATGCGAGAGTTGTCGTGCTATTTTAAAAAATGAAATATTCATATAAGCATAACAAAAATAAGGTAAAGGCATAATCATTTAAACAAACCCATACAAACTTGAAATTGTCTTACAAAAACATGCAAAATAAGTCTAGAACAATTCCAAATCATCTTAACAAAAGCAACTAGAACAAGTCTAAAAAAACAAAACAGACTAATAAAACATGCATAGATAGTGATAAATAACATGATCACTCCTAAAGGAACCACAGGAGTCAAACAGAAATGCTAACTGGTTGAGACAGTGGCTGAGATTCTATCAACTATAACTCACAGAAGGACCATATGGAAAAGTTGGCATGCTAAAACTGGTGAAATTGTGCGCTGACTTACAACTAATTAGAAACTGCAAAGACTTGGCCAAAGACAATGAACCCGCTGGCAAATATTTTACGCAGAGAATGTCAAAAGAAACACTATATTACACAGTTAGCCTTCCACGGCTCTGCCGATTAAACACTGTCACACAGTTAACTTTCCATGACACTCGGTCTGATTGGAATTAATGCTCTGACCATCAACCAAAATAAATGGATTTGAGAGATGCATGCCTTAGCTTAAGTTCTTGGGTAGTACCACCTTGATGCCCTTCAGAAACCACAAACAATATAGAGCAGCTTGTGCATATACGTATACTTATGAAGCTTTAGTTAGTAAAAGATGAACCTAAGAAGTTTTGAATAATATAAAAGCAGATATCCAGTAGTGCAGGCAACAGCAGTACACGGTTGGCTGCATGAAGTAGTGCAGCCTTCAACTCTGATTCCCTCGTCTCCATATCTTAAAAATATCCACAAAGCATGATGGGTATCCAAATAGTAGTATTCCATTGCCTCTCACCAACCGACAGCGGTGTACCAACGTATTCGGGTCAATAGGGGAGCGTTTGGTAAGCATTGTGTTTTTTCCATTTTTGTTTTTTTCCCAAAAAAACACCGAAATATGTTTGAGAACTGATGTGTTTTTTTAACTTGTCCCTCTACAAAATGCAGAACTTACACGGATTTCTCAAAACACCTTTTAGGTGTTTTTGAGATTCCGTGTCTCATTCTCCACCCCAACCCCCAAATCAACCCGATAGCCTTCTCTCCCTCAACCCTAACACCCCACTCCAAATCGTCGAGCCTCCGACCCGTCGCCGCCGCCTCGAAGCCTCCGACCGCTGCCGCCTCCTCGTTTTCGTTGTCGCTGCCGCCTCCTCGTCGTCGTCGCCGCTGCCGCCTCCTCATCGTCGTCGCCGCCTCCTCGTTGGGTTTTTGATCTCTGAGTTGGGCTTTTGAGGGGGAAGCAGCAGAGGATGAGAGGGCTGGAGATAATCTCTCTCATGGGTTCTCTTCATTGCATTTGGTGTTTAGGCATCCATGGATCCGGAGGTAAATGCTTTCATCCCCAAAGTCACATTTTGATGTGTTTTTATGGTTCAATGTCATTTTAGGTATTTGTGTTCTTTTTTGATCTTTTTTATGGTTCAGAATGTAGCAACTGCAATGGGATTTTTGGTCTTTTTTGTGTTTTATAGGACCGTAGTGCTTAGTTATAGGAAGCAAAAGAAGGATTATGACGATAGGTTGAAGACTGAGAAAGCAGAGGTAGAGGAGAGGAAGAAAATGAGGGAGTTGGAGAGGGAAATGATTGGGCTTGAAGGCAGTGGGGACGATGAGATTGAGGAAAATGAGGGAGTTAGAGAGGGTAATGATAAATTTCCCCTTATTTTGTAAAGTGTTTTGAAAAAACGTTTGGAAAATAAACACCATGATATGGTGTTTTAAAAAAAACACAAAAAAAACGCTTTGATTACCATAGGAGTTCAAGATACTGCTTTTTTTTCACGCTGGATTCCAGAAGGAGACAAATCTCATATATAAAATGCCTTTTGATTCAGCACATCTAACACCTCAATTGATTGAAAAAAAATTAACTCTTTGTATTTTGATTTCTTGCATACGGAAGATTTCCCATCAAACAGAAAAAAACAGATTGTATTCATAATAAGACCAACATGCATGTTTGTGTGTTTATAAAAGGACAACTCAGCAAACATATCATCATCACATGATTCGCATAAAAACAAACCAAAGAATTGCATATCATACTAGACATAATCATAATCATTCGATGGAAAGCTTGATACTATGTAAATAGATAAATGCCGAATGTATTATTATCTTGTAGAAGATGTACACCTAAAAATCTATTACTATGAACCGATGATCACGAACCGGCTAGAGCTACTCGTGCTGATAACGTGTTGTAATATACTAAAGAAATGAAACAATAGACAAGAGACAAGAGAAGAAGAGAAATTGTAATTTTATTCATCCACTTCTATTTCCATACATGGTATAATTTATAGATACACGATGGAAGATAAAAGGATATTGGACTAATGAAAAGACATTAATTTAATAGTCCACATACAAAATAATGTCCACATACATTTTGTCTTTTAAATTTCAACAAAAAGAAAAAAAACATTCGGTCAAGTTGAAACAGAATTAATAGGGATGCTAACGGGTGGAGTTCGAACTTTAATCTCAGCCCGATATAATCTGAATTCAAGATAATCGCACTTCGGTATTGGTTTAGCTATTTGCATTTTATGATTACATACTTCAGATTTATGCTTATTTCTTGGGCTTTTAAGACATTAGTAGTTCCAATTTCATCTATTTTAAACTAAGTCCTTAAAACTTGATGTTTTGAAACAAGTTATCCAAAACTTATTGCTTGTTTCTGACTAGTTCCTTGTATACAACCGTCAGCTAAATCGCTAAAATGAAATAATGGTGATTATGTTCCTTGGTTTTCCTCTATATATTTGTCGCCAACCCAAACGGAGTCACAAATTTTCATCGACCGATCTTATCCTGCAAAAAAAAAAAAAAAAAACTATAGGGTACCAAGTTCAAAGTAATGAAACAATAGTCATTTTATGTGTGATTAACTCTAAAAATTGTTCGGCATGGTTTGAGTTTAAGAATGATTTTGAAACTGGGCAGGTGTAAAGATAAATCAGCTCAAAACTTTGCATAATAAAACGTGTCTTAGATATTACACTTCAAATCTTCAATAATTCACTATTTGTCATGACACGGTCAGATAAGATGGTCGGAATATGACTTGACTAGTGGAAGAATATTTATCGAGATGAGGAAGACTATCTATAAATACTCTTAAGCTACTTGTACATCATAATATCACCCACAATATTTATACAAGATCACAATCTCACTCGTGTTTACACACAGATGAATAACATGTCGATACGATGTAGAAGCCAAAATAATTATAGTCTCGATCTCTAAACAAACTAGATAAAAAAAGATATCTCCATTTGCAAAATACAATAAAAGTTTTTTGGCTTAAAAGGTCACCCTCTAGATGAAGTGTTCCTAACAATTAATGTATACCAATAATAAGATAATTGTTTCATTTGAAATGAACCTTATGTGATTCAGTAGAAGCTTTTTTTTACCACATATACAAATCCAAAGGGGTTACGAAGTCTAAACAAGTGGCAAAGAACAAAGAAAACTGAATCAAAGGGTTAGCTATAAGCAATAATAGCTCATCTTATCCGCTAGACAAGGAATGAAACAAAGAAGCAATGACATGCAATAATTGTAAGTGGTTTTGGCCTCATGGGCCAAATTGTTACCCGACCCATTAAAGAACTCAACCCGTTTTGTTGGGAATATCTCACATTCTGGGATTTTTTTCAGTTGGGGAACGAGTCTTACGTAATGTATCTTACATGAGGAATATCGGGAGGGAAATCAGGGACAGTTTCTTGGGGACGTAGGGTGAGATGGATGCCCATAAATAGAGAGTTGTTATTCTCCTTTGATATCAATCAATAAGCAATTGAATCTCTTCTCCGGAGTCCCCAAAAAAGGAAATCTCTGATCTTCTCCTCACTTCACTGGTATCAGAGCTTCATCGATTCTCCAAAACACAACCTTCTTCCCACCGCCAAAACCCTAGGGCAAAGGAAATCTTGCGCCTCCTCCCTGCTACAGGCGGTGTTTCCACCTCCTCCCTCCATCGGAAACCCAATCCCTACATCCGGAACCGCGCCCATCTCCGCTGAACTGCGTCGTCCTCCGATCTCTGCAATCGCCGACTTGCTCGCAGCCGTCACGCGCCCGTCGCTGGTTGATTTTTTTTCCTCCTCACTGTAAGCATCAAATCTCATTCGGATGTGTCAATCTATTACGTTATTCCATTGATTTGTGTTTTTGTGGGGATCTAATTTTGGTTTCAAAATTTGAGGCTGTTTGAAAAGGTAAAGGTGTTGTGTGATTCTGTTGATTTGAGGACTGTTTTAAAATTTTAATTTTTTATGATTTATATTTTTTTGATTTGTTGCAACGCTAGTAGTACTGTATAATTTGCATGAATATTCATCAATGATTCTTTTTTTATAGAGTTAATCTAAATACTACAGTTGGAAAAATCTGTTTTATTAATTTTTGGCATAACTTTGATAATAGTTAGCATCTATTTGTTTATTGTAATTAATAGTTTGTTTATTTTCTTGGGAATTAATCTTGTGTATATAGATATTTTTTGACAGAAGTTTTCTTGTATTGAAATTCCAATTTTAATTTAAAAAAACTTTATACCTTCTTGTCGTTATTATATTTTATTATTTTATTATTATAGTTGCAGTACAATTTTAACCTTTTATTAATAGTTGTTTTAATATTAATTTAATTTAAGTTAGTTTTATTTTTTTAGCAACCTAAATCAATTCTGTTTAAAATATCATACAACATTAATTATCGCCATGGCTAGTAAGTTGATTGCTTCTGAACTGACAAAAATAGAACGCCTTAATGGTTCTAACTATGACATGTGACATAGGAAGATTAAGTACAGACTTACCCATGACAATCTAGATAGTATCCTAGATGTTTCTGCACCAACCCTTGGTGTTGATCCCACTGACGCTCAGAAAAGAGAGCTTGATCAGTGGCAACTTAAGGACAATAAGGCTAAAAGCCTGATGTTAATGTTCATGGAAGATAGTTTAATCAAAATTTTTAAAAACTATAATACGGCTAGGGAAATGTGGCTCGTAGTTAAAGAGAAGTATGACGCCACATCTGAGGTGAACATACAACTCTTGATGCATAGATTTAATTCAAGCCGTATACAAGAAGGTGAAAATGTTACCGAACATGTGAACAAGATGATTGAGCAGGATCTGAAATTCCTGAGAAATTGCAAGTGACAACTATTTTGAATAGCTTGTCACCGTCACTAGATATAGCTACCACAACACTTAGGCTTAATGGAACCATTAAACGTGTTAATGACTTGCCAGCCCAGTTAGCAAAGGAACATGATTTACTAGCTAGGCGGAAAGGTTCAGATGTGAACCTTGTGTAGCAAGAAGAAGCAAATGCGGCTCATTATCTCAAGGCACAAGGAAATCAGTTTGGACTTGTCAAGCCTTCCTTCAAAGGACCTAGCCAGCAACGTGCTCGCGGTAAGAAAAGACCTCCTGGATCATGCTATATCTGTAGGAAGTTCGGCCACTTTAATGCTAACTGTCCACAGGCAAAGAACAAGGGCGATCCCAAACGCCCAGAACAAGGAGGATCCGATAAGCGGGAGTTCATCGGCGTCATTGAATGCAATGCTACAACTACTGACGTTGGTGGCTGGTGGATTGATTCGGGAGCTACCCGACATATTACAAAGACGAAGGAAGGGATATACGACTTCAAGGAGCTGAAGAAGGGAGATCAAAGGATTTATATGGGGAACAATACCTACCTAGATGTTGAAGGTATTGGTTCGTACAAATTGGATCTTAGGGACATCATCATGGTTCTCAAGGAAGTGTTTTATGCACCTGGCATAAGACATAATCTGATTTTCGTCCCAGCCCTCCTGAAGAAAGGCCTGGAAGTTAGGTTTTATAACAATAAGGTCTCTATTGGGAAAGACAAGAAAGTGTTTGCTATGGGCAAGTTTGTACCCGAACATGATTTGTTCTGTCTTTCTGTTGTAAAACCTGAAATTTGCAATAAGAATTCTGATTTGCTTTATTCTTCGTGTCTTTTATCTGATTTTGATCTATGGCATATGGGACTAGGACACCCTGGTAATAGAAAGATAGATCAGATAATTAAAATAGATTTGTTACCACATCTGACAGGTGTAAGGACATTACCCTGTGAACACTGCTTAACAGGGAAAATGATTAGAAAGTCATTTTCTGAAGCTCAGAGAGCAAGTGAACTTTTAGAGTTAGTTCATTTTGACATTTGTGGTCCGTTAAGCGTAAAGACACATGGTAATAAAGAATACTTTATAACCTTCATAGATGATTATTCCAAGTATACTTTTGTGTATCTTTTAAACAGAAAATCAGAAGCATTTGAATGTTTTAAAAGATACAAGACATAAGTAGAAAGGAAACTTGGAAGGTATATTAAGGTGTTAAGAACTGATAAATGTGGAGAATTCAATTCAAAGGAATTTGAAAACTATTGCATTCATTATGGCATTAAGAGACATACCACTATGTCTTACAAGCTACAACAGAATGGTGTGGCTAAAAGAAAAAATAGAATATTGATGAATGTAATAAGATGTATGTTATCACATTCTGGTCTCTCCAAGGATTTTTGGGAGAAGAAGTATTGACTGCGAATTATATTTTGAATAGGATTCCCACGAAATCAGTAGAGTCAACACCGTATGAGATTTGGAATGGACACAAACCTGAATTAAGTCACTTAAGAAAATGGGGTTATGTTGCACATGTTCTCATTCCATATCAAGTTAGAGATAAGTTGGATCTAAAAACCTTAAAGTGTAGATTTATAGGCTATTCTGAAAAATCTAAAGGATATAGGTTCTTCCATGAAGAGAAATGGGTCATTGAAAGTAGAGATACTACTTTTCTAGAAAGTCTAGAGGAAAGGGAACTAGTTCAAGAGGCAGTACAACCTCTGCTAGACTTAGATGATGTTCCCAACGATGACCCGGACATAGTGGATGAAGAAAATCATCCAATAATGGAAGATGAGCCCTTAAATGATAATATGCCTATGGTAAATCAACTAGCTGAACCTGTCCAACCTGTCAACCTTAGTGGTAATAAAAGACCCAGAACAACACCTGCATGGATGGATGATTATTATCTGTATTCATGCAAACCATCCTGTTTCTCGGTAGACATTGGTATAGATGAGCAAGCTGATCCCTTGAATTATGTGGATGCTATGAACACATATGAATCAGAACAATGGCTGGAAGCCATGAAAAGGGAGCTTGACTCAATAGAGAGAAACAATGTATGGAGCTATGTGATTTACCAGAAGATAGGAAGTTCATAGGATGTAAATGAGTGTTAAAGAAGAAATATCGGGTTGATGGGTCTATTGATACATTTAAAACCCTTTTAGTTGCTAAAGGCTTTACTCAGAAGGCATGTATAGATTATCAGGATACTTACTCTCTGGTGGCTAAGTTTGCTTCTATAAGAATTATCTTAGCAATTGTTGCACATCTTGACTTGGAACTTTTCCAAATGGATGTCAAGACCGCATTCCTCAACGGAGAGTTAAAGGAAGTAATATATATGAATCAACCTGAGGGATTTTAGGTTGAAGGACAAGAAAACAAAGTATATAAATTAAAGAAATCTTTATATGGTTTAAAACAGTCATCTAGACAGTGGTATCTCAAATTTTACAATACTGTTATCCAACTTGGTTTTGTTGCAAATAAATTGGATAACTGTGTATATGTCTTGAAGAGTGGCAGCAGTTTCACAATATTATCTTTGTATGTAGATGATATTTTGTTGGCTGGAAATGACATAGAAGTGCTGAACAGAATCAAGTCAGCACTTAGTAGTGAATTTGAGATGAAGGACATGAGAGATGCATCCTATGTTCTTAGTATACAGATTCTTAGGGATAGAAAGTCTAGAATGTTAAGCTTAAACCATGAAAGGTATTTGCATACAATGCTTAGAAGGTTTGGGATGCAGAGTTGTAATCCTGCACTAACACATTTAGTTATGGGAAAATGATTGTGTAAAGAACAATGTCCTGGAGAAGAGCAGAAACCGCTTGGTGTCCCGTATGCACAAGCTGTTAGAAGTTTGATGTATGCAATGTTGTGTACTAGACCAGACCTAGCATATCCAGTGAGTTTGGTTAGTAGATATCAAAGTAATCCTGGTCCAACATATTGGGAGGCTGTTAAGAGGATTATGAAGTACCTGAAAGGTACTGTGCACCATAAGTTAGTTTGTCAAGCAGACTCGCTTAAGGTTCTTGGTTACTCCGATGCTGATTTCGGAGGAGACAAAGATGACGGGAAGTCCACTTCTAGACATTTGTTCATCTTTGATGGTGCAACTATTTCTTGGAGTAGTAAGAAATAGGGATGTGTGGCAAGATACACACAAGAAACTGAGTACATAGCCTGTAGTATGGCCGCTACTCATGCAGTCTGGATAAGACGGTTCCTAAAGGACTTGGATCTCAATTTGGTTGATGGACCAATTGAGATATACTATGATAATTAAGCAGCCATCAGCTTGATCAACAGTGGTGCAAACAGTTCTAAAGGAAAAAATATTGAGATATGATATCATTATATTCGTGATATTGTGGAGAAAGAAGAAGTCAGTGTGACTTATATTCCTACTAGTGACATGATTGTTGATCCCTTGATGAAGAGTATCCCAGCATGTACATGTAGGCATCGAAAATTACCTATAGGTCTCCACGAACAGCTCAGTGTTAAGGAACGACGATGAATGTTACTATCCGGTTCACAGGAGTTCGATTGGTTCACAAGAGTTCGATTGATGTCGGTAAACGCTTGAAATTAATCGACGAACTACGTGAACTAACAGAATTTCGGAATAACGAAGATGATCCAACCATCGGAGCTGATAGAACTCCTCGTCGGCTTTCCAACGCACTTCGAACCACTCAAATCTGAGTTCGGACGAAGAATTTACAGCGGAAGCGGACAAATAGGCACAACGGTGTGTCTCGGACCAACGAGACACCCTAAGGTGTCTCGGCTAAGGTTGAGACACCCTGGGGTGTCTCCAACGCAGAAAAGGCCCGTTATGCGGTTTTAACCGCCCGAAACCTCCTGGAGCCTATAAATACAGCCCCGGGTCTTCACTTTTTTCAGATCTGGAATTCTCGTGCCTCGGCGAAGCCCTGCCGGATTGAAGACTTAAAGTGCACAGATTTCAGGGTGGAGGAGGAGTTAGATCTGCAGCCCGGTTCGTTCCTTAGGATTATCCCGTTGCGGTAATCTTAAGAAGAGTGATTATCTCGCTTCGCCGAGATAAGAGCTACGGTTTCTCGATCCCTTTGCGGATAGACGAAGCTCTGCCCAATTTTTCAGCAATCAGATCTGATCGACGGTGGTCCACAGATAAACCCCGGCATAGGTAAAGATCCCACGCAAGCAGAAGACTGATAAACGATCTCTGTATTTGTTTGATAAAGTTATAAACTTTTTATTTTCATTGTGTAAGGAGATCTTATAAAAAGATCAACTTTTTATTTCATTCGAGTTTATTGTAACGGCTAAAGTTGTAATAGATTCGATAATAATGAAAACATCAACTTTCACCGCAAACAAACTGACGACCACAGTGGGAGCCAACAGCCTCGCTGCCGAGGTTTTCATGCCGCAGCCGATGATCAAGATCCCCGCGGTTGAAGAGGTCGAATACGAGTTCGACCAGCAGAGGTTCGAGGAGTATGTCTCCTCCTCCTCCTCCTCCAGATCTGCCTCTCCTTGCAGGTGTAGGAAGGCCTCCTCCTCCCAGAAGATCCGTCGGTCTCCAGATCCACCTTGCAATGATCCACCGGCGTTCAATGAAACCAGATCTGCAGATCTGAACTCCTTCACGATTAAGGAGTCGACTGCTGAAGGCGCGCCAACTCTATCAAAGAGAGCACGTCAAAGGAAACGACAACTTCTCGCGCGCCAATTCGCCAAGGCTTTGGATCAGATGGATGGACTCCATTACCAAGCAGATTTGGAGCTCAGAAAGCGCCAAGTGGCTAATCTGTCGCCACGACCAGCATCGGAATCCTCCTCTCGATCTCCAATTAACGAATGAGTTCGTGTCCAAAGAACCCGCTCTACTCTCGAGGAGCGAATCCAGAAGCGCCGCGCCTTGCTTGCGCATGCCCGGACCCTTGTGCGAAAAGCACAGGAAATGCAAAAGGAAGAGACAGTTAAGAGATCTCCGAGATCCAAACAAGTTTGGGCGCCAAAAGCCAAATCAGCGCCTAAGGCAAAAGCATCTGAAGCTGCCTTCTGGCCTTTGTCAACTCCAGATCCCGCTCCTATTGCTCTCGCACTTCCGGTGAAGCCCTATGACAGCGTGGGTCTCTCTAAATCTAGAATCCCATTGAAGGATCGTGTCGGTGCCCTACCCGAGAATCGAGGAAAATCGCTTGTTAAGGAAAGCTAGAGACCGTTAAAGGAGCTTCGAACAAACATCCAGACTGGGGGTCGTACGCGACCTCCTAACAAATTAATTTCTATAACAGCCCGCTTGGAGGTACGTGCAGAAAACCAGGAGCCCGTTAAGGTTTCACCCTCACAAGGGTGTGATTCCAAAAGTGTGACTCCTGTAGATGCCAACAAGGCAATGTTTACTCAGAGGAAAACACATCAGACAGACGAACGCGTTATACCTGAGAATCCACGTAAGCAGCCGATAGGTTACTCCGACCGCAACGTCGATGAGTTGTACTATCAGGCTGGGGGTACGAATAAATCTCGAAAGAGAAGTACCCGGGAAGCGGACTCTCACTGTCGGTGTATCAAAATTATCAGGGCAGTATTATCAATGTGTAGCTGCCCCAAGACCACTCTGCAGAGGGTCTCGGTATTCGAGAGAATCTCCGATGGAACGACGAAGCCCAAATCAAGGCGTTTCCACCAAAGAGGATCGGTTGCTCAAGATGATGAATTCCCAGAAGTTACCATCAACATGGTCAATAAGGGAAAATCTTCGATTGTTTCAAGTGGTTCCAACCCTAATTTCTCTCCAGGAAGAAGAGTCAACTCGGGAATAATCCAACAAATATCTCAGCTTCAGCTAGAAACCGTTGAACATAATGATTACCAGGGTGTCCATGAAGGAATCCATTCCGATGACGAACTCTCGGATTCTTATCCCGCAATCGCCTCTGACGATACAACGTCTAGCATAGGACAAGCTCGGGAAGTGTTCATGATCAACACCGAGCAAATAGCCAAAATCATTGAGGATGCTCTAGCCAAGTAGAAAGAAGCATTCAAAATCGAAATGGAAATGGCTATGCAGGAGATGAGACAAATGCACGACCAACAAATCCGAGCTCTGTCGAATCAGCTAGGTGAGCCCAGCCGTCGCAGCACTGGTAACCAAGTAGGTAGCGATTCAGATATGGATGAACACGATGCTGGGGGTGGCCCCACTAAGAATAATGACGCTGGGGGTGGACCCACCAATAATGATAACACTGGGGGTGGCCGCATTATTCCTCTCGGAAATTGTCCAAAACAGGATATAGACGAGGACGAAAAGATGAAGGATCTCGAGAGCAAAATCGACGCTCTGATGTCTGCTCGAGAGGTAAAGAAGACCGGGATTCTGTGTCCTTACCCAGGAGAATGAGAATCGATCCCGTATCCGACGAAGTTCAACCTGATCAACTTCACGCCGTTCGACGGGAAGGGTTCCCCCACTCAGCATCTGGTCTATTTGAATTCCCACTTGGGCACGATCTCCGGCAATGAAGCCTTGATGGTCCGGTCATTTGTTGGCACCCTTCACGGGCCCGCCTTCGATTGGTACCGCCGTCTCAAGCCCGGAAGCATCAACAGCTGGGAGGACCTGGAGAGCATGTTCCTCACTCATTTCTTCGATGATGATGCTGAAGTATCGATCATGACACTCTTCGATGAGAAACAAAAAGACAGAGAGTCGGTGGATACCTTCATCAAACGATTCCGTAATCAGGCAATGAACTGCAAGGATCCCGTCACGGAGGAATTCATCTTGCAGACTTGTCATCACAACTTGTCCATTAATATCTTAGACGTTATGGGAGTAGAGCCGCTCAATACCTGGAAAGAGTTGAAGGTGTGCGGAGAGCAGGCCGAACGCTTTCTCAGAAGGAGGAAGGTTGAAAGATGCCAACCGATGACTAACCCTCTGAATCCGGGTCTCGTTTCCCATAATGAAGGGAAGACACCTACAACAGTTGTTAACGTTAATTAGACGTCGCAACAGCAGTCCCGAAGACAGCAGAATAGTTCGGATCCGAGGCTCCAAAAAGAGTACTCATTCAAGGACGAAGACGTTCCAGCCATCTTCGATACCCTTCTTGAAAACAAAAAGATCAAGCTGCCGCCCATCACAAATCAGGAGGAAGCTGACAATACTGCAGATCTGAAGTACTGCGCGTACCACAGGAGGATCCTTCATCCCACCAAGGCTTGCTTTACTTTAAAGAATAGCATCCAAACCTTGGTTGAAGCCGGCGTCATAACGCTAGGATAAGCCAAATAAGAACGGCAATACTCCGAAGAGTATACGAGTATAAACTGCTTCTTAATCCTCCAATCGATATATGTGGTTAAACTGCTCCCTGATACTCCAATAGGTATATGAGTCTAAACTGTTTCCTACCGTTGATGGGAAGTTCCTGGAGAATGTTACGCTAAAATTCTTAAGGATAACCCGGACATGTAACGGAGTACAAAGTCAGACCCAGTTCCAAGAAAGAAGCTGGGGGTGGATGATTCATGTAATAGGAAGTTCCCGGAAGAACGCTATATGTAATTTTCTTAGGGATAACCCGATCATTACAAACAAAGTGATAAACACTAAACCCCCACTGTGATTTGTACTCCCACTCTCACTGTCTACCTGGTCAAACCTTCCTATAGTTAGGACCACAATCAAAGTCCCCTCTCGATTCCTTCCATGAACGAGAAGTCCACTTTCAAATTGAATGATCAAGCCTATAAAAAGGTAAGATCGTCTCAAACCTCCCACTTCCACTGCCTCCTTGGTCAAACCCATAAAAGTTAGGGCCACAACCAGATTCTCCTCTCGATTCCTTTCATGAACGAGAGGTCCACTTTCAATTGAGCAATCAAACCTATAAAAGTTAGGATTGTCTCCAACTTCACTTAGTCAAACCTGCAGATAGTTAGGACTAAGATTGAGTTATCCCTTTCGATAAACGAAAGACTTCCATCTTTTACCTGTAAAAGTTAGGGTCGAAATCGGAATTTCCCCTCAATAAATAAGGAACTCTTTTCTTGGATCAAGCAACCAATCCTATAAAAGTTAGGGTTACTTAAATCTTTCCGATTCTCGGAGTGGAGATCCCACTCCTAGTTTCATCTTTCCGGATTCTGGGGGTGGAGATCCCACTTTGAGTTTCCTTTCCAACTGAAGATAGAATATAAAATTCTTCCTCTTCGGTGCCGGGAGATAGAATATAAAATTCTTCCTCTTCCATTTTGGGTTCGTCTTTACCCTGGGAGAAGACACAATTCTCAACTCCAAATCCGTACATCCTATGCACGGGGAACTTTATCTCGACTCCTAAATAGAGATAAGCCTACGTCTAATACACATTGCCGGTTTAGTCTTTTACCGATTGAAAAAACACCAGAATCCAGTCTGGGGTATTTTATCCCGAAGCCTAAGTAGGGATAAGTCAACGCTTAACCCGCGTTGCTGGGTGGTTCGTTCCCGTAAAAACGACTGAGTCTACGTATTCAGCATCGTAGCAACAAAAATCTATGCCTTTTATGCATGGGGAATTTTATCCCGAATCCTAAGTAGGAATAGGTCAACGCCTAACACGCGTTGCCGGTTAGTCTTTGACCGTAAAAAGGACAAAAGACCACATATTCAACGTTGTGACAGGTTGTTATTAATAACACCATAATCCGTACCTCACACGCATGGGGAATTTTATCCCGAAGCCTAAGCAGGGATAAGCCAATGCCTAACACGCGTTGCTGGTTTAGTCTTTTACCGATTGAAGAAGATACCAGAATCCGAGTCTGGGGACTTTTATCCTGAATCCTAAGTAAGGATAAGTCAGCGCCTAACACGCGTTGCCGGGTAGCCTGTTCCCGTAACAATGGCAAAGTCTACGTATTCGAAGTCGTAGCATCAAGTCTAAGGGAGTTCATTCCTTTAGCACAACGTCACATTTGAAACGGATGTAAACAATCCGCTTGCTAGCCCGACTCGAACGGTAGTCGGTAAAGGCACATCAAATCCGTTGAGGGCTGAGGATTTGCCAAAAATCCTAAGCCTGCGTCTAACACACGTTGCCGGGTAGTCTATTCCCGTGAGAAAGACGAAGTCTACGTATTCAATGTCGTAGCACTAAAAGAGTTAACTCTTTTACAAAACGTTATGTGCAGAACGGATCTAAACAATTTGCATGCTAGCCCGACTCAAACGGTAGTCGGTAAAGGCTCATCAAACCCGTTGATGGCTGAGAATTTGCCAAAAATTCTATAAGTGCGAGTCACTGATGCATCAGCTCTGTTAGTTGGTCTCGTGACTCGATTATCCAACAACATTAAGATAAGATCCACAAATGCAGATGAATCAACTTTAACAGTTGGTCCTGTAGCCCCGACACTTGGGACCGCCGTGATCCAATACCTTAAGAGCTTAAACTGTGTATACTCCAGTAAACGTACGAGTATAAACTGTGTTAACGTCAGGCGGTCTGAAACCCAAAGTCAACACCGAGCAATCCGTAACCCTAGGTCAACGCCGGTCAACGCGTAATCCTAGGTTAACGCCAGTCAATGCGTTACGATCAAAAAGTCAACTTACGATGTTCAAAACCCTAGGGCCAACGCCGGTCAACGTGTAACCCTAGGTCAACGTCAGTCAACGCGTTGCGATCAAAAAGTCAACTCAATGACACGAGCCAAACTCAACTCATCAGTTATAGATTTGAGACTTCGACGATGGCCAGACGATAAACGCAGCGCCGGAAGAATTTCAGCTATTCACCAAAACATCGAGTAGACTGAAAATCGAAGGAGTCAAGAATCGAAGCTAACGACAGGTCCCTTACGCCGACTGAAGGCTAGACCAATCATATCCAAAGTATTCCAGCCTCTTCTATAAAAGAAACGAGTCTGGAACGCTTTGGAGGGGGTATCTGTAGGCATCGAAAATTGCCTATAGGTCTCCACGAACAGCTCAGTGTTAAGGAACAACGATGAATGTCACTATCCGGTTCACAGGAGTTTGATTGATGTCGGTGAATGCTTGAAGTGAATCGACGAACTACGTGAACTAACAGAATTTTGGAATAACGAAGATGATCCAACCATCGAAGCTGATAGAACTCCTCGTCGGCTTTCCAACGCACTTCGAACCACTCAAATCCGAGTTCGGACGAAGAATTTACAGCGGAAGCGGACAAATAGGCACAACGGTGTGTCTCGGACCAACGAGACACCCAAAGGTGTCTCGGCTAAGGCTGAGACACCCTAGGATGTCTCGGCTCAGGTTGAGACACCATGGGGTGTCTCCAACACAGAAAAGGCCCGTTATGCAGTTTTAACCGCCCGAAACCTCCTGGAGCCTATACAGAAAAGGCCCGTTATGCAGTTTTAACCGCCCGAAACCTCCTGGAGCCTATAAATACAGCCCCGGGTCTTCACTTTTTTCAGATCTGGAATTCTCGTGCCTCGACGAAGCCCTGCTGGATTGAAGACTTAAAGTGCACAGATTTCAGAGTGGAGGAGGAGTTAGATCTGCAGCCCGGTTCGTTCATTAGGATTATCCCGTTGCGGTAATCTTAAGAAGAGTGATTATCTCGCTTCGCCGAGATAAGAGCTACGGTTTCTCGATCCCTTTGCGGATAGACGAAGCTCTGCCCAATTTTTCAGCAATCAGATCTGATCGACGGTAGTCCACGGATAAACCCCGGCATAGGCAAAGATCCCACGCAAGCAGAAGACCGATAAACGATCTCTGCGTTTGTTTGATAAAGTTATAAACTTTTTATTTTCATTGTGTAAGGAGATCTTATAAAAAGATCAACTTTTTATTTCATTCGAGTTTATTGTAACGTCTAAAGTTGTAATAGATTCGATAACAATGAAAACATCAACTTTCACCGCAAACAGTACATTCATCAAACATGTTGGTTTGATGGGACTTAGAAATGTCTAAGTCAATGAAACTTTCATGAATAATTAAAGGAGATAATCATGAATAATAGTTGTACTCTGTTCATTCACGTAGAGTGAAAAATACATATATCTCACGGATAGTGGGAGTATGGAATTACAACTTGAGTAATATCCCACGGAAAGTGGGAGTGTGCTTGAAAAGTATTTGACCATTTCGGCCAAGTGGGAGATATAAGTGGTTTTGGCCTCATGGGCCAAATTGTTACCCGACCCATTAAAGAATTCAACCCGTTTTGTTAGGAATATCTCACGTTCAGGGAATTTTTTTTCCCGTTGGGGAACGAGTCTCACGTAATGTAACTTACGTGAGGAATATCGGGAGGGAAATCAAGGGTAGTTTCTTGGGGACGTAGGGTGAGATGGATGCCCATAAATAGAGATGTGTTATTCTCCTCTGATATCAATCAATAAGTAATTGAATCTCTTCTCCGGAGTCCCCAAAAAAGAAAATCTCCGATCTTCTCCTCACTTCACCTGCAATAATGAGGCTACAAATAGATCATGAGCATAGTTGTATTTTGAAGTTATCATATTTGTATGGATGGAAATATAAATAAATTTTACGTTTTTACTTTGGAAAGAGCGAGGGAGGACTCAACTCGTTTAAAATGGAAAATAATAAATATATTGTTCACCTTTTGAATCACCTTGGCCAAAATCAACCAGAATAATTGAGTCGTAACTTAGATATCTAATTTTAAATAGGGGAATAAATTAGCAAATTAGAAGCTTTGAGTTATAAATTTAGAACACCGTATAGATCTTTGGGGGACGTAGGTGGAAAAACCAAAAAAAAATAAGAGCAAAAATTATTTGGTGTATGAGGTGTGCGCTCTTGGTTGAAACGTTTGATGCATCTAGGCTACTAAATTCTAGATCCTAGACATACTTGTTGGCCTTCTTGTTTTGATGATGTTTAACAAACAATTTACCACTAATGTTATTTGTCTAGTATTTGTGTTTTCTTATTTATTATAGACAAACAACGTAGTTGGAGGATGGATGGAATAGAGCTTCAACGATCATATCCAAAGGAGGTTGGCGGAATATCGGTGAAGCTTATGCAATTCTAGTTCAAGATCCAAGATCAGCTTCATCCGCAAGTGTACCAAGTCGAACTTATTGAAGATCAAGATCTAGCTTGGGTAACTTAGTATAGGTTTTATATTATGTGTGTTAAGTACGTTAAGCTCAATATCTATACACACACATTTATTGGTTTCTTCGGATATATATATATATATATATATAATTCTTAGTTTTTGGACTTAACTATAATCATATACATATTTTATTAAGTCTATATAACCATTGTGTAAAGTTTCAAAACATGGTTTAGCCAAAATATCAAAATTCACATGTTTACATTTTCGTGTTTTGGACTATTTTTGCAAAATGATGATTTTTCATAAATGGGAAATGCAATTTGGAAAATTCTTTTTGTAACATGTTCATTTACATGTTTATATACATTTCCCAAAGTTTTATTATTTTTGGACTTCATTTGTTATTTTTAACATATTTTCAAAAGTCTCAAAATCTATCTTAAAACCTATTTTTCTGTAGTGTCAGTTCGCGGTCGACTGCCACGGTCGACCGCCAAGAGTTCTGAACTCAGAACTATTTTTGCTGGCTCACGGTCGACCGTCGTAAGTCCAGAGAGTTTCGCGGTCGACCGCCGCGGTCGACCGTCGCTTGTCCAGAGCTTTTTTTCCTGTTTCTGATTGCTCGCGGTCGACCGCCGCGGTCGACCTCCGCTCTGTCAGATCCTTTCTAACGGCTATTTCTT
Organism: Asparagus officinalis; assembly: GCF_001876935.1. Taxonomy (NCBI): domain Eukaryota; kingdom Viridiplantae; phylum Streptophyta; class Magnoliopsida; order Asparagales; family Asparagaceae; genus Asparagus; species Asparagus officinalis. The sequence goes on from NW_017972591.1 coordinate 75,950, forward strand.
GTTACCGTTGGCTGGGGTTTTTTTGTCATTTATTTGGGGTTTTTACTGTTGTTTCCTCTTCCTATATAAACCCCCAAACCCCCTTCTATCTCAGTAACCATGAGAGTGTTTTAAACAAGTTTAAGAAAGTTTTTAACAATGGTTTATGGTTAGGTTGAGTTTGGTTTAAAGCTGTTTTGGTTTTCACAAGTGGAGGAGATTATCTTCTTGTTTGGGCTTCAATCTCCATCTCTCCATCTTGGCATTTTTATTTATAATTATTTGTTGATTATCATTTCTATTAAAGCTAGTTTTATATTGAGTTTAGTTGATTTGATTTTATCTCATTGTTACACACACCCACTTGAGCTTATTGTATTTGCATATATAGTATATTAGGGTTGTGAGAGATTGTAACATTGAGTTGTGCTTAATTGAGTTCTCATCTATTATAGAGAACAAATTTATATTTGTTACATTGTGAGTGTTGTAAGGTTTTCGGTGAGCTAGAAAACCGAGTGTGCTGTGAAGTTTTCGGTAAACTAGAAAACCGATTGTGAGGAGTGACGTTGTTCGGTGAGCGTTGAAAACCGATACTGTGAGGTGTAAACGTTATTCGGGTGAACGTAGAAAACCCGGTTGTGATAGTGGATTTCTCCCCGGGAGTGGGGAGCAGAGACGTAGGACGAAAGGTCCGAACTCCGTGATCATTTGAGTGTGTTTGAGTTTGTCATTGGCGCATTTGCTTTTGCATTTATCTTATATCGCCAATTGTGCATTGCTCATTTATTTCATCCACTATCTAGTTCATTTTGTTTACCCTTGTGTTAGTTTACATATCCTTACATATATCATATTGTATATCTCTTTGGTAGGATATATCACCTTGTGTTAGTTTTATATCCTTGCACATACATTGCCTATATCTCTTTGTTAGGATATATCTTGTTGTTCATATTGCTTATCCTCGCTTATATTCTAAACCCCCCCCCCCCCCCTAGAGTCTAACAATACTCAGATCATAGCTATTAGCTTAGATGTGTACAATATCATCAGTGTAACAACCTAGAGTGTGGAGGGATATATCATATCTCATCTACTCAAAACAAAGTGAGATTATACTAATATTTTATTTGATATAAAAAAGTGATGGATCTGCTTTCTTTTGTCATTAGTTACTGGTAACTATAGCTCAAGCACCTGTTAATGGATGGCTCATACCAACATGAGGGGTCTAATGGTGGAAGAGAAGTTGCATAAACGGCTAAAATGCACAACATTATGTGTGCAAATTTATTATTATTATTATTATTATTATTATTATTATTATTATTATTATGATGATGATGATGATGATGATGATGATGTAGATAGAATAGTTGTCTAGGTTTTTATGTAGGATTTATTGTGGATGGGCTACTTGTGCTACTCCCCGATGATAGACAGACCTTATATAGTTCTATTGTTACATATATAGTTCTATTGTTACATATATAGAGGAATACCTTAAATTATACAACTCTTTCCTATTCTTTGGTGTCCTACCGGTGTGTTCTTTTAAATGATACAGTACACCGCAATATGGGGAGACGAAGCCTGGCATTGTGGTGTATCCAGCATCACATAGGTAATATTTACCTACATTAATTAGACAGTATCTTAATCTTAATTATTGACAAGTATTTAATTTATTATTCAAAAATGTGCATAAGTGAGAATGAATACCATCATAAACTCGGAGCCTGTAAGGCTGTGGTCTCGACAGAGTGTCTTGTAATATCCTATAGTCATTTGCTGTTCCCTCCCACTCAGCTAAGACATAGGTAAAAAGTTTAATGGGGGAGCAGGCTGCTAAGATGTTTTGTATCACCCCTTTTCGCCCTCTAAACCATACAACTAGATCACTAGGTAACACTGCGTCGACGTGTGTGACATCTATCAAACCACTGTAGTCCGATACAAAATTATAAATTATACAAAGTTCAATAAAAAGGTTGTTTTTTTATAAGAGAAGTTAAGATGTATGTATTTAATTTACCTTAAGTAAGGAAAATAATTTGAGTTGTTTGCAATCTCCATGGGAACTTAATTTGGAGCTTGCTTCATGTAGCGATCACGTAACTCATTCATTGCTTATAGGACTTTATTGAAATACATGCTAACCGTTTCTCCTGATCTTATGAACTCAGTCCTTATTATTCTATTTTTAGTTTTATGACCCACAATACTTAGAAACATAGCCAGTTTTTCTTCAACTTGAACATGTCTTGTATCCTTCAATAAACCGTTTGCTTTCATTACTTCAGCAAGTTAAAAAAAGGCCCTCGGTCTTATTCTAATATAAGATCAACAGCTATCACTATATCCTTCCAATACACGTCTGAAGTGAGTTTCTCTGCTGTCATGCCCCGCTTCCCAAAATACCCAGGAATCGGAACATGAACAAGCTCGCGACGTATTAGATTCAGAAGAAATATACACTACCTTTTTTTCTTTTCTTCTCAATCCAATACGCTAAGCGTCTATAAATAAATACAATACGAAGTCACAGGTCCCCGATCACAAATAGCAAGAATATAAAGATAACTCAAAATAAGGAATAGACATATCATCAACAGTAAATCATCCCAGACATAAAATATGGGTCCAACATACCCTTATTACAAAATAGTCCAACTAGGAAATAAGAAATACATAGTCCATACAAAATAGTCCAACTAGGAAATAAGAAATACATAGTCCATAAAGAAAATACTATTAAAATACTAAGTCCTACATCAACTAAAGAAAAATACGGTAAAAGAGTTTTAATGTCCAACTACTACTACGGAAGAAAACCACTACACTTCAGCTGGTTCTTCTACTCCTTCTGTAAGGCACCCGGCTGAGAATCCTCTGGCTGCTGTACGATTCCAAACTGAGGTTGTCTGTCTCCTAAATCTGACGTACACCTAGAAAATAAGAGTACGTCAGCGTGTATAACACACGGCAAGATCCCTCAAGGCAGGAACAAATACAATAACAGTAATGATAATATATGTGTGGTCAATGCGATAACAGAAATAGAAATAGAACATGTGATGATAGTAATAACGATAGTGGCATGCAACTGGAATACTAATAATCAGAAGAATCCAAAAATCAACCAAGTAACAAGATCATGCAGGTAGCGATCAGAAACCATCCAAGCAACAAGGTTATACAATAGATGGAATTAATACTTAAAAATCTACAACTCGAGACGTAGTACGTCGAACGAAATAATCCAAACAAGGAAACCCTCATGTATATATCATATGTCTCGAATTGTAAATAATTAAATATTAATTCCGATCTATGTATGGAAAGAAATACAACTGATCTACGTCTCACAAGAATCATACTTAGCCAAGAATCTAAGTCATGTAACTAGTCATCCTACAACAGGTCACTAGCTCATATTATCGGATAACTGATAGATCACAATCACAAATATCCCAACTCCTCAGACCTACCCCGGTGACTACACAAACTTTACCGGCGCAAGCCCGGAATACACAAATATCTCAACTCATCAGACCCACCCCGGTGACTACACAAACTTCACCGGCGCGAGCCCGGAATACAACCACAATCACAAATAGCTCAACTCCTCAGACCCACCTCGGTGACTACAAAAACTTTACCGGCACGAGCCTGGAACATACATCAACAATCACAAATATCTCAACTCCTCAGACCCACCCCGGTGACTATACAAACTTCACCGGCGCGAGCCTGGAAAATACATCAACATTCACAAATATCTCAACTCCTCAAACCCACCCTGGTGACTACACAAACTTCACCGGCGCGAGCCTGGAAAATACATCAACAATCCCAACCGCTCACATGGACCAAGACTTCTCACCCTAATTCTCGTAATTGCAGGTCAACTACACACGAGATTCTGGATCCTAAATATGTCATACAGGTCACTATAGTCATGTACTTCTCATGATTCTCAATATGGAATAATAAATGTAATTACGCTAAGTGTCAAAGTCATGAAGTGTGAACAGAGGTCGTGATCACATGCAAGAAACATACGAGAGTAAAGCTATTATTAACAATGCAAGATGAAACTACCATTAACAGATATTTTGCACACGAAAGTCAAAATCTCAGTTATTAATTCCAAGAATATTTTCCTTTAAAATTATTTGTTATTATTAATCTAAAATATTTTTTTTCAAAATAAAATTCTTTTAATCATAATAATTATTCAATAATACTCCTTATTCAAAATAAATTATTTTCTCGAAATAATTCCTTTTAAAATATTTTTCTCGTTATAAATAATTCTAAAAATACTCCATAAATATATTCTTCCTTTCAAACAACACGAAATTAACCATAATCTATATTTTTAACATACTTATTCATCGTTTCGCAGAATATATTCACCGCAAAATTTCCAACAACCACATAATTAATATCATATCAGCACAAACTAATCCACGCACATACGTAATAAATTCATAATTGAGATAAAAGATTAAATTAATGAGACAACGAGCAAGATGGATCTTGCCTCGGGGTTCGTCGAATGATTCAACGTCGACGGCACGGGTCGGATCCGATGCGGTGGGCACGGCCACAGTTACCCATCGACGACAGTATGCTGATGCTTCTTGGTGGAAAGAAATGAGCCTGAAATCCTTGAAAGAATTTTCCCACAAAAGATGGTCCCAGCAGCATCCCTGCCTGCATTTGTAAATGTCAAAAATCATCATCTATCAAAATTTAATATTGAAATAAGAAAAATATGATACTTGTTTGCATCAACATACTAGGATCTCAGCGAGGACCATAGGCTGGCCAAAGGGTTTCAAGATAGCATTAAGAGTGCGACTGGTCAGCGTTATTATAAGGAGTTGGATAAGGAAAAGAGGGAGAGAGTATCTTAGAGGATCGTCGTCAAGCCATATTCCATTGGTGATGATCATATAAGGGGAGAAACACTCTAGCTCTACACTAGGAGTTGTCGAATTCAACACGCTATTGTTCATCTCTGAGGCTTGAGCCATTTGAGCACGAAGACTGCTAGCTTCTGCTCAACAAAAGAAGAAGAAAGCTGGAATAAATTTGATATGGAATTGAAAAAGAAAGAATGAGAGGATTAGAATTTATATTGAAGATTAAGATGAAAGGAATCGGTTGTCCAGTTATCGAGATAGCTGTTGAGAGATCTGTTAACCGAATATACGCCTTTATTAGAAAGGAAAAACTGTATTTCTATGTTTCTCTAATATTAGCAACTATTTAGCGTTGATCAACAGAAAAACAGAAATATTTGTAGAGGTAAGGTTAAGTGGCATTGGCTAAATATGGAGTTTGTGTTGGATATTTTTAAAGAAAAGGCAATTTTGCCTTAATGAATTCTAATAAATTTTTGTAATTAAAATATGCAATTAAAATATGTTTTAATGTGTTTTAATTTGTAATTAAAATGGGCATAATGACTATACATTATGACGAACGTTACGAAATTTATTGAGGGATTTTGTAACGGCTCTTTTCAACCCCAATATAAACAACATATGTTGAGCTCAAGAAACATGAAGAAAAATGTGGAAAAACTTATCTTGTTTTCTTTTCTCCTCTACATATCATTTTCATCTATACTTTAGTTTTACTTTATGGGCAACTTCTTCATCTGAGCTGAAGCTCTGCACTCTCGCCCGAGTGCAGAGGCCGGGCCGTTTCCGGGGGTTTTTACCGCTAGGGGAGAAGGGATCATCTGCGCCAGGGCGATAGGCGGGTCCTCAATCTTCTAGGGCAGTGTTTACACGACTGCTCCCGTCAGGCCTGTTTCTCTAATTTATATTATCTATCTTTGATGTATTATTTATTTAATTTCCGGGTTTATCTGCATGCTATAATTTAACTTATTTGATAAATTCCCAACAATCTAGAAGATTGAGATGTTTATAGCTTTTGATTTAAATCCGGAAAAATAATTTTTAAAGTTACTGTTCATTTGAGATTGTACTGTTCATCCGAATTAAAAAAAATTTGCTATTACTGTTCGCAATTTAATCAGAATTGTTGCTCATTATAAAATAATTTACTGTTAGTAACTGTTTAAAAAATTATTTAACTATTACTATTCATCCTAAATAAATAAAATTTTGTAATTAGTTGCTTTAATTAAAAAACGTTACTATTTATTTATTTTTAAGAATGTTAATGCTCATTTATAAAAATGTCGTTACTGTTCATTCTTAAAAAAAATGATGTTACTGTTTAATTTTAAAAATGATGTTACTGTTCATTTATTTTGAAAACGGCACTGTTCATTTTATTTAAAAAGTTACTGTTCATGTAAACAGTTTTGGTTTTTTTTTTTTAAATTAATAATTAAAAAATTGTAGTTAAATATTTCTGTTAATTCAATTAAACAGTTAATTACATTTTTCTTATAGTTAGTTTATAATCAATAATTATTGTAAGTTACGAATATCAAAGAACCTTTATTGGTTTCTAAAAGCCTAGTTTATATTTGTTAGAATCATCTAAAACCTACCCTTATCCCTTGTGCTAGTGAATATACACGCATTTGAAACATGCTATAAATTTGCAGCAGTGTATATTTTTTTATTCTTAAAAAATTTCATATGCATGGTTTTGACAAGAATAAAGAGAACAAACTCTGGATGCATAGATGCTTTGAAATATCTGGATTGTTTTTTTTTCATGGTTTAATGCTTTCATTTCCTTAACCTATCAATATGGTACCTTCTATTATTAATAATTCCATACTTTGGAGTGCTTATGCATCTAATAAGCTTAGTACAGAAGGTGGTAAAAGTGAATGCAGATTTGTTCAGCAACTTAAGTGGCAGTTGTCTGCAGCAGATGAGTTTTTACTCTCAAGACATGAAAATCATGAGGTTCGAACATCAATAGGTAAACCCCTCCTCGGCCTTATCCAACATATGCTTGCAGTATAATTGCTTAGGCAAATCAAATGCTTGCAGAAAATATTTTAAAGTTTTCTGTTACTGTTAAGAAACAAAAACTCATTGAGTGAACCGATTCAAGTTTTCTTGGATTAGTTGGTGTCTAAGGCAAGGTTTAAGGGTTGCGTAACGCGCTCTGGAAGGAACGAGGTACTTAATTGATCTTTGATCAACCTCTATTACTATCCTTACCTGGCTAACTACCTAGGTAAAACTTTAATCTTTTCACTTTAGGAGTTTTTGGAATAAGAGGACCGGAATTATGAGAATAATTCATATGCATTTATTTAATTACGCTTCTTGCATCATATATTGCCTAATGATAAATGATCAATATATGAGCGAACAAATCAAAGAGGTGCATTTTTAAAATTCTATTTTATATGGTGGATTATATTTCAAATCTTCAAATGTAAAGTCCATCTCTTTTATTGCATTATGATGGATTATTGCAATAAATGTTCATATATCTTTTGGATAACTTGCATTTGTTACATGATTAATTGCAAGGTTTTATGCAAGAATGCATTTGAAAATTTTAAAGCACGCATGTACAATTATTATTATTATTTGTATAAGAGGTGGTACTAGAAAATGGCAACATAAATTTGGAAGGTCTCCTTTGTAGACAACCAATTTAAATTTGGAAGGTCTCATTTGTAGGCAACCGATTTAAATTTGGACGGTCTCCTTTGTAGGCAACCAATTTGTAACCTCTTATAATAGAAGAATTTTAAAAATTTTATGCATTTGAATTATGAAGTATGAAATATATTTTAAGATACGAAAATATATTTTAAGATACGAAATCCTATTATGCTCTGCATGTATCTATTATTAATTTCATTCATGTATGTGCATATGCATAACTGCAGAATTTTTAGTTCCACATTAGTTTGAAATGTTCAGATATTAAGGTCAATCTCTTCAGACATAGACTATGATCTTTTATGATCATAGATCATGACCTAATGTCAATTTCAAACAATATGATGGACTAATTACAAAATAAGAACTTGATAAATAAATACAACGCCTGCTAGGCAAAGTTATGATTCTAGACTTTGTAAAGTCTGTGAAAAGAATCTTGATGACCCTTTGACTAAGGGATTATCCAGGAGTGTGGTTCTGGATTCATCGAGGGAGATGGGGTTAAGCCCATAGATGAGGTCACTGACAGCGGCAACCCAACCCTTATTTGGAGACGTAGTCCCAATGTCGGTTCAATGTGGTAGAAACAAGCTGGACTAGTGACACTCGTGTGGAGCATCGACCTAGATATATTTATATATCATTATGTAGCATTTGCTACTACCCCTTCTCTATGATGACGATGCTCTTATGATACAGCTGGCTAGGCTGAGTTTTACTCTTAATAAGTCCAACGCGTGTATTGTGGGGGGTATTAAATAAACAGCTGTAGTACCCTTTGAGGACTTACCTACGTGAGAGGAACCGTGATGGCCGCGGTTAGGGGGGGCTGGGCTAACCCCTAGAAACTCTCATGAGTCGGTTTATTGTGAGCATGGCCTTTAACGCTCAACCCGCTTTGCTCAATAGATGAAGCGTATTGTGTGTGTTTTCATCAATACCTGATTAAAGGGGCCTAATTCAAGGCCTAGTCCATTATGTCCCTCAGGTGGCGATGAACTCACTAAGGAAAGGTTCAAAGCCGAAAGCTACCTCTCCCGAATTCACGATACGAAAGGTTGCCCAACCTATTTTCATTTTGTGATTTATTAATTTATTTATTGATTTTTAAGTTTTCAGTCAATATTGCCTTTTGGGGGGGACTGTTAGATATTTTGTTAAGAAAAGACAATTTTGCCTTCATGAATAATAATAAATTTTTGTAATTAAAACATGTTTTAATTAGCAATTAAAAATATGTGTAACGGCCATATAATTATGGGGAACGTTACAAAATTTATGACGAACGTTACGGAATTAATTACGGGTTTTGTAACGTCTTTTCCAACCCTATATATATATCCATATGTTGAGCTCAAAATAATAAGGAAAAATATACAACAAGTTTCTCTTGTTTTTCTTCTCTCCCCTACATATTATTTTCATCTACATTTTAGTTTTTTATGGGCAACTTCATTCATCTGAGCTGAAGCTCTGCACTCTCGCCCGAGTGCAGAGGCCGGGCCGTTTCCGGGGGTTTTTACCGCTAGGGGAAGGGAACCATCTGCGCCAGGGCGATAGGCGGGTTCTCAATCTTCTAGGGCAGTGAATACACGACTGCTCCCGATCAGGTCAGTTTTAATTGTTTATTTTTTTGGATTTATCTACATGCTATAATCTTAATTATTTGATAAATTTCCAACAATTAGTAGTATAAAATTTACAGTACAATTATCATTTTTTAATCCACAATATACACAATGCTATTACCATGACTCCAACTTTCTCTAGCTTTGCAATAACAGTCCATCCTTAAAAAAACACCCAAAATAAACTGGAGAGCTGTCATCAGTCTCATGTAAAGCACAGCCTGAAATGTCAGTCAAATCTTTGCAGTTTTTTTTAATATATATATATATATATATATATATATATATATATATATATATATATAATATTAGGGTTAGGGTTTAAAACAAAAATAATTATAATAAATATTTATGGGTATTTAAAAATTAAACTAATTACATAATAATTATCTACAAATAAAAACGTACCTGTTGTGCTAATACAACAGTTGATACGAAATAGTCGAAATATACCCATATTGTATAATTAAACAGAAATAATTAATAAATAAAATATATTTACTTATATTTAAAATCCAATAATTATAGGATAATTACGTACACCGTAAAATGTACCCGTTATACTAATACGACAGATAATGAGTAACTGTAGAAATAATACAACTAATTGTACAAATAATACGTAATTAATAATACAACGTATTATACGAAAATATATGTAATAATAATAATGATACCACGTATTATTCAAAATGATATGTAATAGTATCTGTAATATAACAGATAATTTCTAGAAATTTTTACTACATTAAATAAATTTATAAATATTCAAATCATTTAAATAAATATAAAACTTAAACTTTAAATCATAGAAAATTATAGAAATTTGAGAAAAATATAAATACTCTTTTAAAAAATAATAATTAAATATTTTAAAATATCAAAAAACTATTTTAACTAGTATCAAAATTCATGGTCCTTATATTCTACCCTCCTTAAAACAAATTCCGCCCTCGGAATTAAAAGAACCCAAGAACAAGGATATGGAACGAGAGTGGGTACTCGCAAATCGACAAGACAAGAAACAATGTGAGGCTCCAGAGTCGAAGAGTGATAAGGCAATAACGGAAGAAACAAGAACCTTATCTAGTCTAGTGTAGAAGGAAAATACATCTAAACTAGCACTCATAAATAAATCCTATCATAATATCATAAGTAGTCTAGTGTAGAAGGAAAATACATCTAAACTAGCACTCATAAATAAATCCTATCATAATATCATAAGACAATGTGAAATAAGGAAGTTCATATGCAAATAAAACTAAGAATAAACTATTCTTACCGGTGATAACTTGGTTGTTCTCCTTAGCTTCCACGGCCGTCATCATGAATGTCTAACGTGGTGGTTGTTGCCTTCGTGCTTCCTAATAAATCTGCTGCTGTGGAGGAAGAGGGCCTGCTCGAGGGTAGGGTCCGTGCTGAGCTGGAGCTGCTGAGTCTGATCAAGGTGGAGCTGGAAGAGCTGCTCGAACTAGAGGTGGGGGAAAGCTGGCCTGCTGCCGCTGCGGACATTCCCGATTGACATGATCGGGGGACCCACAGTTGTAGCACAGACGAAGACGCCTAGGGCACTCCTACTGGGTATGCCCAGGGTAGCTACAATAGGAACACTGCACCAATGACTGGCTCTGAGACTACACTCCAGGACGCTGATAAGGATGAGCCTGATGAAATGGCTGACGCTGAGAATGCTGCTGCCTCTGCGGGTTCTGATGCTGCTGCCTCGGAGGGGGACGCTCGACATTCCGGGACGGAGCTGCTGGTGTCCTACTCTTGATCACATGTGTGTCTTCATGCTCTTTCTGAACGCTCTCGATCTCGCGTGTTGCATCCAACATGGCGTCATGGGTCGCAAGTGCTCTACCAGCTAGAGCCAATTTAATATACTTGTCCAGACCCTTCTGGAACTGATGCCTCCTGATAGCGGGGTCTGTAACAAGATGAGGAGCATATCGACTCAAGGAAGAAAACTCGGCCTCGTACTCATCAACTGTTCGTCCTCCTTGCTTAAGTTCAACAAACTTACGCAAAAGCTCATCCCGAGCCGACTGAGGAAAGTACTTCATATATTTTCTTAATCTTTTCTTCCTACGTACACGTTGAAATTGACTTGCGCTTAACACGCATTCTCAAAATACAAGTTACTAACATGACCATGGTGGAAACAGATGTATTAGCACACATCCTCTTTAATTCTTCTTCATCTACCATATCCATCTACATCCATTGCAAAATTAGCATACATTTACAACTTAATATGTCTACTTATTGAAGTTTTAAATTAATTAAATATTTAATACAAATATTAATTTCTTGAAACAAGATATCTAATTACACGAAAATTTATTTTAACTAATATCGCATTTAAGTCCACACGCTGATCAAACAAATATGATTAACGATTCAATCAAAGGGTTTTATTTGAAGGTCGTACTTCTCAATTACTCCAGGGAATTGAAATTCAATAATCAACTAATAGATCAACCATGTTCTTAAGAGATTATACAAATTCAATAATCAACTAATAGATCAACCATGTTCTTAAGAGATTATACACGTAACGAATTATCAAAAACAACACATTATATTACCCAGCGGGAAAACCATGTTCTTAAGAGATTATACACGTAACGAATTATCAAAAACAACACATTATATTACCCAGCGGGAAAAAATAAATTATCAAAAACCCTGTTGTTAACGATTCACATCAAGCACGAAGAAATGAATCTTAAAATTAGGCGGGAAATTTATACATTCGGGTGAAGCGGGGGGAATTATTAAAATCCAAGCAACAAACCCACTGAAATCCAAGCAACAAACCTACCGACGGACACCACGAGGCCAACAAACCGACCAAAAACCAGATATTTGAGAAAGGATCACCAACAAACCGACCGAAACCCACCAACAGAGGAGCGTCGACGATGAGAAGTTCGAGAAGGGATCACTAACAAATCGACCAAAAACCAGAAGTTTGAGATGAGATCACCAACAAACCGTCCAAAATCCACCAACAGAGGAGCATCGACGATGAGAAGAGGGAGAAGCCGATTCACCCAACCACGAGTTCAAAAAAGAAATCGAAGACCCACGGGAGAAGAGGCACAAAGAGGAGTGAGATGAGGCGGGAGAAGAACAACGCTCCAACCACAGATTTAGGGTTTTTGAAGGCGACAGAATCGGAAAACCTCAAAGAGGTGAAAGGGATGGGGATGTGAGAAATATCGTCCAAATTCGATCAAAAAGAGAGGATTTGGGAATCCCTAAAAAGCACTATTTGGGGTACTTTACAGATTTGGAAATCTGAAAAAAAATTGAACCAAACTCTAGATTAGGATTCATTTGGAATCCTTTAATTATGATTTTTCCACTGTCAGATCCAAATACCAATCCTTTTCTATAAAATGGGTGAAACAAACAACCCCTAAGTGAACATTCTTGACTCTTTATCCTAGAAGCAGAAATTTTTTTGCTGACAAATAGAATTCCTTGGTTGATATCTAATGTGTATGAACACGTGGACATTGACAAAAAGGGCTATCATTGGAAAATGTACAAGTAAAATCAAGAAGGAAGAAAACAACCCACAGTTTAAGCAGATCTTGTGAAATTTACACTAACATTTTCAATAATAGTAATTTAGTAATATGTGAAATAAGTAAATCAGTTTAATAAAATATAATGCAAAAGTACTATTCTTTCCAAACAATGTTTATCTGATTTTTATACAATTTTTTATCATAAGTCAAAGTCATCAAAAGCTAACGGAACTTAAAAGCTTCTAAAAATAAGCTTGTTCCGATTCCCCTCCAAGTGCCAATGAGCAAAATAGATTCCTTATTTGTCAAATACAATGAGATACTAATTCTTTTTTAACGTACTTTTAAAAAGATACATGATACCTCCATGATGTCTTTTACAACACTAAATTTATGGAACTAGTTGTTGTAGGATGAATGCTAAACTTGAAACTAAGATATATTTTGCGGTGAAATTTCAATTTGTAGTTTTTGCTGTCACGAGTTAAAA
>NW_017972591.1:89232-116827 GCF_001876935.1 Asparagus officinalis
TCATGATATATTGCAAATAATTCCTCTCATTTATACCTTTACAAGCATTTGACACCTCATTATAGTAGAAAAACACGCAATCTAGATGGAAAAAATCGTATAGGTTACTTAGATTTCCGTCTAAGTTGATCAACCTAGACAGAAGTTCATCTAGAAAAATCCGTCTAGGATAATTCCGTCTAGTTTGAGGCAAACTAGATGGAATTCTGTCTATATTGATCAAACTAGAAGGAACTCATCCTAGACGGATAACTGAAATCCATCTAGGAAGCAACCTAGACGAAAATTCTGTCTAGGTTGCTTATATCAACCTAAACGGAATTTTCGTCTAGGTTGGTTAAACCTAGATGGAAATTCCATCCAGGTTGTATTTTTTCTGCAACAAAAAATCTTTTTAAGATGTTGATTCCATGTACATTATATTCACAATATACACATAAATACATAATTCTTGTATATTTAATAAACACACCCAATCAAATATAATCAATATTCATATCTAATACACACATCCAACAATCAAATCTAGAAAAGTAACATCCAACAATCCAGTCCAATATACACATTCAACAATCTAAGACAATATCTATTTCAGTAAAAACTTATATTATCCGAATATTTATAACATATATACTAGCAATACCAAGTTCATCCATAACACGAGATGAATACCATAGATGTAGGCATCAAAAAATACCTATAAATTCCCACAAATAGTTTGAGACCAAAAGAATACAATGAACATCATCATCCAAGTCGAGGAAGATTATACAAACTAAAGGGGATCATTCAATGCCGAAGAGAAGCTAATGAGCGCACGAAGCGAGCCCACGAAGCGTACAAGTCAACGGAATAACAATACAAGTTCGGGAAATGCCAAAAAGTCAAAGGAGACTCGCACACGCGGGTCACCCTATGGTGACGCACAGGTCACCCTATGGTGACCCGCACAACTGCGGGTCACCAAGAGCTAGCCGTCCCGCACAGTTAGTTCTCAAAACGCGTTTTTGATGGGTTTGTTGATATTTTTCGGGGTTTGTTCATTCCAGAGCATCCCAACTGACTTGATATCATATCCAAATATGGTTAGGCTGTTGTTAACTGAAGATGTGACCAAATCCTTCATTCTCATCCAAATAACCACATCCAAGGCCCTATAAATACAAACCTAGCGCCCTTATTCACGGGATCAAAAATTCTATAAAAGAGGGCAAGGTGTTGTCGGTTTAGAGAGTGCAATCCACGAATTTCAGAGGAGGGCTAGCAGATCTTGGCAAATTCCAGTATAAAGAGGGAGCTATTCAAAAGATCTGAGGTCCGTGTCAGCATACATTAAGATCAAACTTGGTTTTGATCTCGAGAAGAGTCGTAATCTCACTTGGTCGAGATTATCACTTCCGTGATTATTTCCTTTATAAAACAAGAGCATCAAACTTCCATTCTGCCAATCGGATCTGATCCGCGAAGGTCCACGGATAAACCCTGACATAAGTAAAGATCACACACAAACAGCAAGCGACAAACATATGTTGTGTGTTGTTTGAAGAGAGAGTTGTAATTTTCATTTTCATTGTGTAAGGAATCTTATAAAAAAGTCTCTTTCCTTTTAAACTTGTTGTAACAATCAAAGTTGTAATAAGTTTAGCAATGAATAAACCAACTTTTACCCCAAACACGCTGGCAACCACAGTGGGAGCTGGCAACCTCTCTGCCGGGGCTATAGTGTCGCAACCTCTGATTCACATCCCGGTTGAAAAAGAGGTCGAATATGAGTTCGATCAATAGAAGTACGAGGAATACCTATCCTCCTCCTCCAGATCAGCCTCTCCTCGCGAGTGCAGGAAGGTCTCCTCCTCTAGGAAGGTCCGTTGGTCTTCGGATTTGAAGACCCAAGAAGATGATCCACGCCCCATAGTTGCTGCAGTTGTGTCCTGTAACGCCCCTCCGGCGTCCGATGAAGCTGAAGTTGCGGATCTAAAGTCCTCAACCAAGGAGATAGCCACCGGAGACGTGCCAACTTTGTCAAAGAGGGGCCATCAGAGGTAACGCCAACGTATTGCGCGCCAACTAGCCAAGGGTTTGGATCCAGTTGATGGGATCCACTATAAGGCGTATCTGAAATTGAGAAGACGCCAAGTGCTACAACAGCGAGCGAGCGGCTCCTCCTCCAAACCAACAACGAATGAGTGGGTCCTCGTCAAAAGGATCCGTTCGACCCTTGAAGATCACATTCAGAAGCGTCGTGCACTGCTCGCGCACACAAGAATTCTAGTGCAAGAAGCACAAAGATTGCAGAAGGAAGAGGTGGTTAAGAAACCACTGAAAAAACATCAAGTATGGAGGCCGAAACACAAAACAGCGGCAAAAAAGACCAAAGAACTCGGGTCACCCCAAGGTGACCCGACCAGTTGTGGGTCACATCAATGTGACCCGGCCATCCGCGGGTCACATCAAAGTGACCCGCACCGGAGCCGAGCCAATCGAGCCCCCACAACCATTTCTTCATCTCTGTTAAGTTCCTCTCCTGCCCTAGTTGATCCTGTACCTTTAGTGAAGTCCCACAGCAACATGGATCTGTCCCGATTCAAAATGACAATAGAAGATCATCTCGGTCTTTTGCATGTGAGTCAAGGCAAAGCCCCGTTTAAAAAGCGCTTGGGTCCAGTGAATGAATCCCGAGCAATTCGTCAGACTGGGGGTCGTACGTATCTTCCCAACAAGTCAAGGACCACTCATGTTGAGAAGGTACCTGTAACCACTTGCCTCGAATTACGAGTTGAAGTCAAAGAGCCCGTTGTGGCCCTGCGCTCACGAAGACATGGTTCCAAACGAGTGACTCTTGAGAACACCAATGAGTCGTTATATCCCCAAAAGGAAGCGTATTCGTCGGAAGATGATGATGTTATACCTGGGAAGTCATACCAGCACACGATAGGTTGCTCCGGTAATCATGCCGATGAGTTGTACTATCGAACTGGGGGTACGAACAAAACTCGAAAGAGAAGTACTCGGGAAATGGATTCTCACTGTCCATGCACCAAGCTTATCAGGGCGGTATTATCAGAGTATAGCTGCCCTAAGACCACTCCATAAAGGGTTTCGGTATTTAAAGGACTTTCTACCAAAACATCAAAGCCCAAGCCAAGGCATTTTTGCAAGAGAGGACACGATGTTCAAGATGATGAACTCCCGAAAGTCACCATCAACATGACCGATAAAGGAAAGTCAACATAACATTCCAGTCCTGAACCTTTTGTGGAAATATCCTAGTGTTTAACTCGGCGGCGATCTAGGGCTATCGGACCAAGGGATTATCAACGAATGAGCAGAGGGTTATCCTCAGACAATGAAGCGTCAGGCGCTTGTTAGACCCTAGAGGGGGGTGATTAGGGTCTTATGCTAATCTAATCCTGATTAATTTTCAATTAAAATTATGTTGATCAATATGTTCTTGCAAGAGATAGATATGAAGAAGAACAATAAGAATAAGCACAAGTGAAATATACGCTAAACAAAACACAAACACACGATATGTTTATGAGGTTCGGTCACCACGACCTACATCCCCGCTCCTCACCTTGAGGAGATATCCACTATCACAATCCGGTTTGGAAGCCGGAACTTCTACACACTCGGTTTACAAGCTTACCGAAAACTCTCACACAACCAACACTATACAATCACACTTTACACACTAAGTGTAGGAACCTAGCCCGTATCCTCCTCCTCAAGTGCTCGGATGCAACCTTTCCCCAGGTTCGTCAACCGACGCCACTCCTATTGGATTCGACCCTGTCTCTCGCCTCACACTTCCCTCGGTGTACAAGTGTGTTACAAGTGATACTCACAAAAGAAGATTAAATACAATGATTTGTTCTCAAATAACAAGTGAGAACACAATGAAGCTCATACTCACTAAATCACACCCCACAACCCACACTATATGGTATGAATATATTAAGCTCAATATGTGTGTATGATAACACTGAATGAAAATAATACAGCTCAATAAATATAGCTAATGAAATAAAAATGGAATAGTAAGCTATATAAGAGTTTAGAAAACTTCTCAAATAAGAAGAACAGTAGATGATGATCCCAATAGGATTTGAAAGCCACTTCTTGTTGTAGGAAAACTTCTTTTAAAACAGACTGATGAAATCAGCTTAAACAGCTCTTTTAAACACACTTAATATTTTGTTAAACACAAAAACTTAGATTAATAGAAGAGAGCAGCAATGGGGTATTTATACCCGCTCAAATATCAGCCAAAAACCAACTTGAAAAGACTAAAAAGCCCCCAGAGAGCCATTGTGAAAATAGCCGTTAAAAACCAATGATTAAATCAGCGGTCGATCATGGAATTCTCGCGGTCGACCGCGAGGCACAAAAATCCTGAGTATAGGGTTTTAAGGCTTGCGGTCGATCGCGGTGGTCGACCGCAAAACTCTCTGGAAGGATCACGGTCGACCGAAAGTTAACTTCCGGCGGTCGACCATGGCGGTCGACCGCAAACTGATACTTGGCATTGACAGGTTTTTGGGCCAAATTTGAAAATACATAAAAAATATTAAATCAATTTCCAAAAATAATAAAACTTTGGGGAAAGTTTTTAAATGATAAAATGAACATGTTAGAAAAAGTATTTTTGGAAAAATAATTTTTGTTTGCAAAAACACACTGTTTTTGAAAAGTGTTCGTAAAACCTGTATTTTACGAATATGAAAATTTTGATATGACTCATAAACACGTAAATATATCTCATGCATGTATTATGTATATATAATAGAGTATGAAAGAGTTGTAAACATGAGATAAAGGATATTGTAACGACGTTTGATGAAAAATCATTTATTTGGTAGAAAACGTTAAAAAAACGTGTTAAGTGTACATATATTGAGCTTAAATATAAACATACAATATATGTAAGTAAACTAAACTTATACCTAGGTAAATCCACACATTTGAACTTGAATCTTTAACGCTTTATTATTGTGTGTTGAAATACCTGTAAAGAGAAACATAAACACAAAACTAGAGAATATATTAGCGATAAATAAAGAGAAACATAAACACAAAACTAGAGAATATATTAGCGATAAATTGTTTGACAAATCATCATCAAAACTATAGGGTCAACAATCTCCCCCTTTTTGATGATGGCAAACAATTTATATATTGATATGAAATATATGCTGATAAACCACATACAATATGAATTAAATATATAAGCCATATATAGTATAAAACAAATATATAATTTTCTCCCCCTTTGACACATCAAAAAGGGAAAGAAAATAAAATAGGAGCAACGCTCCCCCTGCATATAAGCACAGATAATAAACACATTACAGCTAAAGCTCCCCCTGTCAATTTGCATAGATGATACATAAAGATCATATTCATACATAGGAGCTAAGCAACCATGTCCATCCAAATACAGCCATAAACAATATATAGACCAAATGAATCACAAAACATCACTTAAACACCAATTACTATATAGTTTTCACAAACATAATTTGTTCCACAAAACTACAAACCATACACAAATTGTTTCACAAAGACACATTGTTTTCCACACAAACATAGAGTTATTACAAGTCAAAATAAAACATAGAATAAAAGCATAAGTGTCCAGTATTGTTTCACCAAGGCATAAACATCATCATAAGCACAAAAAACCAATAAACTCCAATAAGCAGCATAATCAATCATCACCATCACTGTCAGAAGCATGGCCAGAGCCAGATGCAGATCCATCATCAGAGCCAGAACCAGATCCATCAGCAGGGCCCTTCTCAGAACCAGACTCAGAACTGGAAGAGGGATCCGGAATCCCTAGAGACTGACGCTGATAACTAAGAATGCTCCTAACATCCCTCTGAATAGTTGAGACCTGAGTCTCAAGGCGATCCAAACGGGCACAGATATCAGAAGTGGAAGAGGAAGCTCTAGATTGAGAACGGGAAGATGATGGAATAATGGGATCAGATAAAGAGTCTGACAGCTGCATACGAGAGAGAGAGAGACTCTATCAAAAAAGTCCTTCTTGGGTTCAATTTTGGGTTCATGTGTGAGATCAACACCGAAGTGTTGAAGGATAAGGGTGATGAAGGAGCCAAATGGTAGAAATTTAAAATGCTTAGATGCCATGTTTTTGAGAAAAATGTTTGCCCAATCTACTTTTATTTTGGCAAAAATGGCATATACAGCATTGATCTTGTCAGGAGCAAAATGATCAAAACTACCAGTTTTAGGAATCAAATTTTGAGCAATAATTCTAGCAATAAGTTTGGCATTGAGATTAAGAGAATTATTGTTCATCGGATAAGTGCAACTGGGTTTAAACAAGAGGTTGTTCACAGCTGGATCATCATGCTCAATAGACATAAGCTCAACATCACCTGTCGGGATTTTAAGAATCCCCGCAAGTTCGTTGGCAGAAAACGAAATAGCAACATTTTTAACAGATGTACTAATGGTCTGAAGACCATCAGCAGAGGATGACACAGATAAGTTGGCATAAAACAGATAAACCAGAAAAGGGTAATAAGGAACTTTACGTTCCACATCTAACAGTCTAGCCAACCCAACATTATGAAGAATCGTATGAGTGTCATACAAGGCTAATTGATCAAATTTGATATATCTAGTAGGTAGGATTTTTAACTTACAAAGCTCCCTATATTTCTTAACTAGGGGTTTGAAAAGTAAAAAATCCTCATAATGGGAGGCAGCAGAAGATGATGAGTGGCCAATATCGGGTCTAGATCTCTTCTTAGGGGGCATGGTGACAGAGTGATCAACTAGGGTTTGAATAGATATGAATTTTGACAGAAATTAAAAACCCTAGAATAGATAGCAAAGCCCTAAAAGAGAATGAAAACGAAATAAATAGATGAGAGAGAGATTACCCAGCAAATCCCAACTGGAATTGACGGAGAAAGATGGTCGCGGTTGATCGACGTCGAATGGCGGGCGACCGTGGAGAGAAATCGACAGTTTTGGGGAAAATTTAGAAATGGGGGAAATGTGAAAGGGTCGGATCTTAGAGGAGATGAAGGAGAGGCTAGGATTAGCTCAGAGAGGGGATCAATGGTGGTGAGGAAATCGGGTCTAAAAAGATTTGAGAACAAAAACCAAAACCCGATAAGAAATAAAATCGAATCTGAAAAATTCTTTTGCGGTCGACCGTGACAATGTCCAGAAACATCGACGGTCGACCGTGGCGGTCGACCGCGAGAAAGAAAAGTGCATAGACAGTTTTTAAAGCCTGGATTTTGAGAGAAATGTAATAAAACTGTTTTATAAAGCATATAAATACATATAAAGTCTTTTAGCTATTAAAAACATGAAAAAAATTTTATTTTAACTTAATAAAAACTAAAATTCATCATTTAAACTCAAAACCCAATTATTCAAAAAAATAAACAAAACAAACAAAAAACAAAAAATTGATATAAAAATTATTTTGGCACCCAAATCATTTTGGTACCACTAAAATTTGGGACATGACCCCTATCATTTAAATCCGAGGCCCTAGGGTTATGAGCCCGCTTGGGCGTATTTTGTGCACCGATACGATCAAAGCAAAAATTATAAACATGACCCGTACGATTGCAATTTGTGCAATATAGAGGTTTAAATGGTTTGCGTTGACCGAAATGGAATGCACGTGGTTCATTTGTAAAAATAAATTTTTCTTTGTGATTATTTTGCAAACGAGAATTTCTTTTCAAATCGAAACAAAACATGGCCAAATGACCAAAACGACCACAATAATCACATTTGTACACATGAGCATGTTTATGATTTACACTATGTGTGTGTACATGCGTATGTGATGAAGAAGCTTGATGGGATGCACAATCATTAATAGGCGTGTCAATTTTTGGTGCATTATGACAAAATTGAGCTAAATGACCTTTAAGACCACAAATAGAACATTTATGAATTTTGTCATACATATGTGCATAGTGAATAGGTTTCTTAGAAGAATTAACATTGAACTTTGCACATAAGTCCATAAGCTTTTATTATTAGCAATACAAGTATTTAGTGTTGAATCTAAGGTAGATATACGTTTTCTCATTTGATTCAACTCATCATTGTGCATACAAGCATTGCTACTAGAAGTAGGATAAACAAGATTTTTCATCATAGATTTTAACTTATCTACTTCTAACATAGCATCATGTTTTTTATGAAGTAAACTAGCATTTTTAATTTCTAAATTTTCATTGCATTCTTTAAGAATTATATTTTCATTTGCAATAAAATTAAACTTAGTGGCCAGTGTTACATGAGTGGATTTCGTATTAACATACTTACTCTTTACATCAATATAGCAATAGTGTAACTTTTCAAACTCAAGAGCAAGTTCATCAAAAGTAATAATATCATCGTTATCGCATACCTCACTAGGGTTATCACCTAGTGGTATTGTACATAGAGATGAGGCTTCTTTAGAACTCAAAGCGGGATTTTCCAATGCTTGTTGAATTGTATTGTACATAGAGATGAGGCTTCTTTAGAACTCAAAGCGGGATTTTCCAATGCTTGTTGAATTGCCTCCGATTCCCCTTCATGTGCTTCAATAAATTTTTATAAGGCGTAAGCACTATCAAAATTAGCAAATTTGTTAGAAAATGAAGAGTGAAAAGCATTAATTAAATATTCTAACAAAAGCTTGTTCATATTAAACAATCTTTTATCATTTTCACACCATTTGGATTTTTTCCAAAATAGGAACAACATAGGTATCCTCAATAATTTCCCATAAATCGAATTGTTTAGATTGAACGAAAAGTTTGAATCTAACACGCCATTAAGCATAGGGAAAAATATCCAAACGAGGAGTAATATTAATAGCATATCCTAAACTAGATGAATCAAACATATCCATGAAGATAAAATGCAAGAAGCAAAATGCAATCAAAATTAGATTAGCACAAATACGATAACTTGGATCTTTAACTCAAGGCGATTAGACCTTAAATCAAAGAGCACCAAGTTCTGATACCAATTGTTAGACCCTAGAGGGGGGTGATTAGGGTCTTATGCTAATCTAATCTAATCCCAATTAATTACCAATTAAAATTATGTTGATCAATATGTAACAATAAGAATAAGCACAAGTGAAATATACGCTAAACAAAACACAAACACACGATATGTTTACGAGGTTCGGTCACTACGACCTACGTCCCCGCTCCTCACCTCAAGGAGATATCCACTATCACAATCCGGTTTAGAAGCCGGAACTTCTACACACTCGGTTTACAAGCTTACCGAAAACTCTCACACAACCAACACTATGCAATCACACTTTACATACTAAGTGTAGGAACCTAGCCCGTGTCCTCCTCCTCAAGTACTCGGATGCAACCTCTCCCTAGGTTCGTCAACCGACACCACTCCTATTGGATTCGACCCCGTCTCTCGCCTCACACTTCTCTCGGTGTACAAGTGTATTACAAGTGATACTCACAAAAGAAGATTAAATACAATGGTTTGTTCTCAAATAACAAGTGAGAACACAATGAAGCTCACACTCACTAAATCACACCCCACAACCCATACTATATGGTATGAAGATATTAAGCTCAATATGTGTGTGTGATAACAGTGAATAAAAATAATACAGCTCAATAAATATAGCTAATGAAATGAAAATGGAATAGTAAGCTATATAAGAGTTTAGAAAACTTCTCAAATAAGAAGAACAGTAGATGAATATCCCAATAGGATTTGAAAGCCACTTCTTATTGTAGGAAAACTTCTTTTGAAACAGACTGATGAAATCAGCTTAAACAGCTCTTTTAAACACACTTAATATTTTGTTAAACACAAAAACTTGGATTAATAGAAGAGAGCAGCAATGGGGTATTTATACCCTCTCAAATATCAGCCAAAAACCAACTTGAAAATACTAAAAAGCCCCCAGAGAGCCATTGTGAAAATAGCTATTAAAAACCAATGATTAAATCGGCGGTCGACCGTGGAAATCTCGCGGTCGACCACGAGGCACAAAAATCCTAAGTATAGGGTTTTAAGGCTGGCGGTCGCGAAACTCTCTGGAGGACATCCGGTCGACGCGTCCATCGATCGACTGCGGGCATATTAAAGGCCGAAATGCTGAAAGTTAACTTCCACCGCAAACTGATACTTGGCATTGACAGGTTTTTGGGCCAAATTTGAAAATATTAAATCAATTCCAAAAATAATAAAACTTTGGGAAAAGTTTCTAAATTATAAAATGAACATGTTAGAAAAAGAATTTTTGGAAAAATAATTTTCGTTTGCAAAAACACACTGTTTTTGAAAAGTGTTCGTAAAACCTGTATTTTACGAATATGAAAATTTTGATATGACTCATAAAAACATAAATATATCTCATGCATCTATTATGTATATATAATAGAGTATGAAAGAGTTGTAAACATGAGATAAAGGATATTGTAATGACGTTTGATGAAAAATCATTTATTTAGTAGAAAACGTCAAAAAAAACGTGTTAAGTATACATATATTGAGCTTAAATATAAACATACAATATATGTAAGTAAACTAAACTTATACCTAGGTAAATCTACACATATGAACTTGAATCTTTAACGCTTGATTGTTGTGTGTTGAAATACCTGTAAAGAGAAACATAAACACAAAACTAGAGAATATATTAGCGATAAATTGTTTGACAAATCATCATCAAAACTATAGGGTCAACAACGCTTGCTCTATAATCATTTCAGATGCCACTGTGTCCAGCACAGGACGAGTCCGGGAGGCGTTCACCATCACTCCCGACAAGTTAGCTCAAATGCTCGAAAACGCTCTAGCTAAGCAAAAGGAAGAACTCAGAGCTAAAATAAAGATAGAAATGGAGTTGAATATGCAGCACATGAGAGAGTTACATGCCCAACAACTTCAATCCTTGTCGAATCAGTAGGCTGAATCCAGTCGTCTTAATAATGCTAATGAAGTAGACAGCGACTCGGAAGTGGATGAAAATATCAACGCTGATACTCCTCCTAATGACAATAACCCTGGGGGTGGTCCAGTGGAATCTCCTTAACCTTCTTAGTAACCCCAAAGAAAAACACGAGCTAAGACAAGAAGATGAAGGACCTGGAGAGCAAAGTTAACGCTTTGATGTCTGCTCAAGAGGTGAAGAAGACTGGTATCCCGTGTCCATATTCGAGAGAGTGGGAATCGATTCCGTATTCGGTGAAGTTCAACTTAATTAACTTCACGTCGTTTGATGGGAGAGGATCACCCACTCAACATCTGATTTATTTTAAATCACACATCGGCGTAATCTCTGATTATGAACTTTTGATGGTTCGATCATTCATCGTCACTCTTCGTGGAGCGGCCTTCGAGTGGTACCGCCGTGTCAAACCAAGGATCATTAACAGTTGGGATGACATGGAGAGCATGTTCCTTACGAACTTCTTTAACGATGACACTGAAGTATCAATCGGGACACTATTTGATGAAAAGCAAAAGGACGGAGAGTTGGTCAACAACTTTGTCAAGCGCTTCCGGAATAAGACAATGAATTACCGAGATCCAGTCACAAAGGAGTTTATTCACCAAACATGTCATAATAACCTTTCTTTGGATGTGCTTGAAGCTATGGATGTGGTACCATCCAAAACCTGAAAAGATAAAAGGAAGAAGGTTGAAAGAGGTCAACCGGCAGCTAATGCTCTAAAGCAAAACTGTATCCCTCGTGATAAAGGGAAGTCACCGGCAAATGCAGTAAATGCAAATCTGATATTCTAACTACAGTCATAACAACAAGCACCATAGAAATTACCCTCTCAGTGGCAACAACGACCTCAGAGACAGCAAAAGATTTCTGAACCAAAATTCTCGAAGGAATACTCCTTTAAAGAAGATGAAGTTCCTGCTATCTTCAAATACCTCCTGAATAACAACAAAATTAAATTGCCTCTAGTCACTGACGAGGAGGAAGCCAAGAGAACAACGGATCCAAAATATTGTGCATTTCACAAGTGGGTCCATCATTCTACTAAGATGTGCTACACCCTTAAGGACAAAATCCAAGCTTTAATTGACGTCGGTATCATCACTGCAAAGGAGCCCAAGGAGGAGAAGGTGGGTGCAAATACAATATCTATCAGCTTCAACTCTATCCCTATGTCGTGGTTCCAAGCAGAGTCTGTATCGAAGGTGGAAATGAAGGCCGTTAACGACGATCCCCATGAATAACGCCAAAAGGGGCTTGTCCAACACACGTCCCTTAACGGTGAAATTCTTTAGGTCAATCCAGATTTTCTCAAAGATGAACAATGGGCAGGGTCCTTGTCCAAGAAGAAGTCCAAGAGTAAGGGCAAATCCTGTTGTCCCGCTACAACAATCCCCGAGAAAGATGATGAAGGAATCCCTACCTTATTGCTTTTTGAAAATGAACATGAAGCCTTTACTACCAGGAGAGGGAACGAATACCAATATAAGTATCCCGAAGTCTTTGATCCAAATGCTAAAATGTTAGCCAAGCTAGGGGTGGTTACAATTCCCCCTACACCTGCTAGAAAATCCCAGCAACAACCAACTAACAAACAAAAGGAGAAAGAGCCCCAACACCAAGAGGCTCAGAACCCGAAGCAGTCTCATTTAAATCGTCCGATTGGAAGAGATAAACCAGAAAGTTCAAACACATCATACCGCTTCGATGTTATAACTCAGCTAGATAACATCCCAGTAAGGATAACTCTATACGAGTTATTGCATTTTTTTCAAAGATACTAGAGAGGCCCTGCAAGAAGCTTTAACTGATTCTGACGTATTCCTCACTCAAATCAAGCCAGTCCCGAAGAGCCGGAGCCACCAGTCCAACATTGCAATTTGGAGGCCAATTGCAGTTCCCTTATATCACCTTCACCAAGGATGACATGCAAGTGAGAAATTTGAAGCATGATCGGCCTCTGTACTTCACCGGATACATCGGCTCCAGCGTTGTCAACCGGATCCAAGTCGATCCGCATTCCACTGTACGCATCATGCCACTCCGATTAATATACAATCTCAGAATCCTTGCCAACAAGTTGTCTTCGACATGCACCGTTATCTACAAATTCAATACCAGTGGGTCCAGACCATTGGGTAAAATCAGAGTGAAGTATCAACTTGGGATTTAAGGTCCAAGGTCACATGCTACATGATCGATGCAGAAACCTCCTATAACTTACTATTGGGTTGACCCTGGATCCATAGCAATCTTATAGTCCTATCTACCCTCCATCAGTGTCTAAAATATGTAGACACCAATAATGAGGTCAAGATGGTGGTTGTGGATAAGCAACTGTTTAAGGGGTTGGAAAACTACTTTACTGACTCCCTTCTTTATAGTACCGAATCTGATACTGAATCATCGGCCCAAGGCACGAACAACGGAGAAGAAGCTAATACTGAAGCTGGACTTGATTACAATGGAGGTTTTGTACTAAATAACATTGTACCTGTTATGGTGTTCATTCACTCAAGATATAGTATTTGCGAAATGATTGGATAAGAGTCCTAAGCAAAACATGCTTAACCCTTTGGCTGACTCCCACAGTCATCTCTTGGCCTGGTTGTGGATAAGCAACTGTTTAAGGGGTTGGAAAACTACTTTACTGACTCCCTTCTTTATAGTACCGAATCTGATACTGAATCATCGGCCCAAGGCACGAACAACGGAGAAGAAGCTAATACTGAAGCTGGACTTGATTACAATGGAGGTTTTGTACTAAATAACATTGTACCTGTTATGGTGTTCATTCACTCAAGATATAGTATTTGCGAAATGATTGGATAAGAGTCCTAAGCAAAACATGCTTAACCCTTTGACCGACTCCCACAGTCATCTCTCGGCCTTAGGGAAAAGAGTTCCCTAGTCAACTCTCAAAAGTTCCAGGCATTTGACTTCTTAGTCGAATATCAAGCCCTTGGCTCTTTATCAAGGGATAAACCCCAGGGCACAATTGTAGAGGCCTCAGCCCCACCTACTCATCAAGCCGACACCCTGATGTCAACACAAGAGGCGATACTAGCTGGTACGAGAGATCCTGAACTCCCAGACAAGACGACATTCTAACCAGTCAAAACAAGCTAATATTCTTGAGTCGACATGAAAGACGGTGCCGATCGATCCTATTATTAGGGGTGACCCTATTTAGGGTACTCAACCACTCGCTGGACATTTCTCAGAAATGACTTAAGGGACGTTCCTTGCTATTGACTAAATTGAGGACTCGACTCCGGTCTTAAGCCTCTCCCCCAGAGAAAATGTCGACATCTCAGTCACCTCGAACAAGCCTTATCCAGATTTTGGCCTGATAAGTCTCAACGACATGTCAGCTCAATCACTTCCCTAAAAAAGTGGAGACATCCTCTCCAGAGCTGAAGTGACTTCCCCTTCAGTCGCCAGTCGATACCTGTAAAGCGAAGGACGCCTCAGAATGCCCATGTGCCTTCTGCCACGCTCATAAGTCACTTTCCGGATATTATTGAGATGCTATCTCCTATGCTGAGATGACTTCCCCTCCAGTCACCAGCCGATACATGTAGAGCGAGGGATGACTCACCTTCTAGCTCACACTTTGTCACCGCCATTCTGCATGGCCAAAAGAACTAATCTACCATGAACATCCACCCTATATATGGAGGCTATTCACCAAGAGCACGAGGTAAGTAAAAAACAAGCAATCTAAATCTTCCTCCTCATCCAATCTAAGAGATGATCATCTCTAATACACATAGCATAAGAACACATAGTTCTAAACTTCACTCAAGCTCATGTTCATCAACTGACTTGATCATCGGAGGAACCAGTCCTCACCCTCTCACGAGTTTTTTTTTGACTGTGCAGCGTGGATTTCAAACATCTGTTCAAGAACAAGGCATAAAGTCGAAGAAGGGAGCAGGCCCTCCATCATCCTTCATCACCCCGCAATAATCCTCTTCTGAATTAATAGTCTATTTGATATCGGATATCAATAGTTTGGCGTCCACCGTGGGGCCCCTCTTCTTTTTTGAGAAGACATACTGAGTTCTAATTAAGGGTTTGATCCTATTCACCCTGCAGAATAATATCCAAGCTAAATGAAGTCAAAAGTTACATCATTCAAGCTAAGGAGTATTAGTCTATGGCTATGAGAAGCCAGCATAGGCGTAACCCTTAAGGGCCCCTACAGCTTTCTGAGGAGCATTTGCTAAGCAAACTATCCACCAGACGATGGGACCGTTTCCAAAACCCCGAAAGCCCTCCTGGAGAAGACACACCACTATGGTGATTGTCTGGCTTGAACTTACAGAACAAGCTTCTTATCGCCGCCACAGACGAACTCCAGACGAACTTCAGACAAACTCCATATTCTGGACAGCCAAGGAACCTAGAGTTGGATCACAAAGATGAACCTTACCTCTTCTAAGGGTTATGAGTAGATCCAATATCACTGAAGCTCCCACTAGAAAATAGCTCATATGAGCATAAGGAGCAGTGATTAAGTCTGTGATAAGTGCCTGAGACCATGGAGATTTTTTGTAGAAAACATATATCGGACTGGGACGAGATTGTAGGAAAAATGTGAGGGCTTGACAACTGATCTTCTCAGGAAGATTAACAGCCCTATGCTCCACGAACAAGCACCACCAGAGCAACCTAAGCTCTGGTGGTTGAAGCATGCAACCCGCATGATCCCCATAAAGGAGAGTTCTCCATCCACAGCATTGTCTAGTTCCCAATGCTCCCGAAGCTCTTTCAAGAAAACCGCTGTGGTTTGTCATTTTCAAGGAGTATAATACCAGCTGGAGGATTCTTTCTCTAAGAAAGTTTCCACCACAAAAAGGTACCATGTAGCTTATGGTCGTGCCTTCAACCCTCACATGGAAAATGCCATTCAACATAATTCATAGCGTATGGATAGTTCCTTTCGCTAAAAGCTGGCATGCTAACCATCAGCCTTCAAGGCCCAACTGAGGGTTCGGACTCAAAGAAACCTTGGCTAATGGGCTCGCTTGCTTGGCTCAGTTTGCCATAACTAAGAACTTGATGTTCTCGCTTGCTTGGCTCAGTTTGCCATAACTAAGAACTTGATGTTTTCGCTTGGCTATTCTTAGGCCTGAATAGTAGTTCAGGTCATCATAGGACATGGAGGCTTGGGCTGCTTGGCGAACGAGAGCTTGTCGTCACAGTCGTTGGGCTCTTCTGCAGAGGGGATGTTCATGTTGACGGTGAAAGTGTAGTCCGTGTCGATGTGTACTATAGTCTCCTCTCGCACGGGGGACTGCGTGGGTTGCTTTTTAACCTAACGAGCAGCCCCTCGGCTGGCTTTGTCGACCTTGATTAGCTTGGGGGAGGTAGAACTCCCTGTTGTAGCTCGGGTATAGCTTTTGAATGTGGTTGCCTCGACCACTTGGGGCTGGGCCACATGCACGACTCTACGGCATCGGCAAATTGCTTTACCACTAGAGGAAGAAGAAGATAAGTACTCTTCATATTTAGCTTGGTCGAACTTAATCACTAGGGACTCAATAGTTGTCCCCTACGCAACTTCGTCGAACTACGCCACCACTAATTCATCTGAGTGAACGGTTCCTCCCACTATGGTTCCCATCTTCTGTAGGGTGTAAAAATTCGATTTCTCGATGAAGGATCGTTTGTATTGATAAGAATGACTTATTACAAACTAATAATTAAAGTTTATAACAAAAGTGGAGAGAAAGGCTCTCCTTGTTTAACGTGAGTTCTTTGGCAGCGATAGGATGCCTCCCTTGGTGTTCGTGAAGAGTTTGCTTCCCTTGGACGATCCAATCGAGGTTGTGGTTAGAGCTTCTGTCGCAACAGAAATCCTTAGTGTGATCGAGTTTGAGTTTACCCGAGCTTGAAAGACTATCAAGGTCGAAGGCTTGGAATGAGTTACTATGCAAGAGTTTGCAAAGAGCTTAAGAGCATCTAATCTGAAAGTTCAGATGAGTCTACTTCAACAATCCAAGCAAGAAGCTAGGAATGTTCCTACAAATAAGCCAATGAGAAGCCTCTGTTTGAAGAGCTCTCCCCAAGTCCCCTAAAAAATGAAATAGGCCAAGACTTTGGAAATGTTGCCAGCCCCTTGAGCGTTGGCCTATGAGGCTTATAAATAGGCAAGGGATGACATGGGTCATCCCTTGATTTGTAGGATGTGACCACCTATAGGTGAGGAGCCCCATGCCCTCCCCTAGCTGTGGGATGTGACCACTATAGGAGTGATGAGAGCTATGCCTCATCATCACCTAGAACATGGGAGTTGGTAGGCCCAATCTCACAAACTAGTTATCGCCTGTACTTGTTCAGGCGAGGTTGATCTCTTGCAGGTGAGTTCAACAACCAGGCGAGCTTGACTCGTGCTGGCGAGTCAAGTAAACAAGCGAGCTTAGACTCAAGTGTTCAGGTGAGTCGAGCACGCAGGCAAGCTAAGCTTCTTTGGTGAGTTGGGGTTGTGCAGGCGAACCAGGTGCTCAAGAGAGCCCGACTCGTGTAGGCGAGTCGAGTGTGTAGGCAAGATATTGCTAGGCAAAACGGCCCAAGCTACTGGCGGGCAGGATTCTATCCTTAGGCAATTTTCACTGCCTACAGAGTTAGATTAGGTGAGGGCCTGAAATTTTAGTTATTTTGTAGTTTCAGTTGAACTTAGTGTAGCGGGAGCTTCCACTTAGAGCTAAAGATTTTGAGGTGCATTTGTATGAGTTGTATGAAGGATAATGTTTTATAGCTTGAACTTGGGGTTATTTCATTTTGATTTATGTGTGAAATTTTCTTTAGATGGATTGAAAGATGTTGGTGTTGTTGACTTTAGTATAGTTTGAGGTGAAACAATTTGAAATTTCTTTTGGGATATAGGGTGTCACTAGCTTATAATACGGGTAGGTGATTTGTTCTTCTATAATCAGGGTTGCAATTATGTTTACTTTTCTTTTTCCTGAAAATTCGTTGTATCTTCTTTTGATTGATTTGTGTTGGTTAGTTAACTCAGTGGCTTTTAGTTTGCATTTGAATTCTTGATTTAATGGCTTCAAGTTAGTTTGAACTAACATTATGCATGCTTTTAGTTTGCTTTTGAATTCTTGTTTTAATGGTTTCAAGTTAGTTAACTAAAATTATGCATGTTTCATTGATATATGATTATTCAAGCTGAAGTTATGCAACCCTAATTCATCCTTGATATTTTAGGCTAGTGAACTATATATAAATATTAACGAAATAGGGAAATAATCTTAATATCTTAGCCTAAAATCACAGGGTGGCCCATGACATGGTTGTAAGGGAGAAGGGGTTACCAGCTACGAGACACATTAGACTCGATGATACTAATTTATAGATCAGATGAGAAAGTTTTGGTGATGTTGACTAAAAAAGTTACTAATTTATAGATCAAATGAAAAAGTTTTGGTGGGATGTATAACTAAAAAAGTTTAGAGGGTTATATGTAATAAGCCTTAAAGTTTAGAACATTTAGTGGAATAAAATGATTCTGAGCAGTTTAATGCAATGCCATCTAAAGTTCATTAAGAGGACAGAATGAGGGACTAAATTGCAAGACCTCTTAGAATTTGAGGAAGGTATGAGCCATTTCAATGATTGCACGAAATATGGAATTATCGATGACTTGAAGGACTAATATATAAAGAACCCAAAAGAATAACATATATGACCCTCTATAGAAAATTACATAGGGATAAGTGACATTTATAAAGTTAATAAAGTTATATCGTAATATCTAATTCCGAATATCTCCAAGAATATCCAATTCCGAAAATCTCCAAGAATTCCACCGTTAAACCTTGAGGAATTCTACTCTCATGTCAGACAGCAAAGAGGACGAGCTCCTCCAAATGGCGCTCAAATAATAAGCCAACCACGATGTCAGTTATTAAAGACCTTCATCAAAATCGTCGAAGCCAGTAGTCAATCTCGTCCAGGCTCTCGTCACGGTCAATGGAAGGAACCTGCATAGGAACCCTAACCCTAGAATGAGCTCCGCCTCTTCGTCCAATTCGAATAAGAGAGGAGGTGGAGGAGGAGTAGGAGGAGGTGATGATGATAATAATGATTCTGAGGTGGATATGCTGAGCATATCATCGGGAGACGAGGAGGATTCGTCGAGAGAGATCGGAATCTAACCACAAAAGAATCGGGTGAGGAGGCCATCAAGGGATGATGGTGATTGAGGAGGAGATGATGGAGGGGAGCCTAGGACTTGGAAGTAGGTCGATGAGGCTGAGGTGAATTAATACCTTTCTTTTCTGTTTTAATGTTGGAATGAGTTAGATTAGTTGAGGGCTTGGAATTTTAGTGATTTTTGTAGTTTGAGCTGAACTTAGTGTAGCGGGAGCTTCCACTTGGAGCTAAATATTTTAAGGTGCATTCGTATGAGTGGTATGAAGGATAATGTTTTATAGCTTGAACTTTGGGTTATTTCATTTTGATTTATGTGTGAAATTTTCTTTAGATGGATTGAAAGATATTGGTGCTGTTGATTTTAGTATAGTTTGAGGTGAAACAGTTTGCAATTTCTTTTGGAATATAAGGTGTGGATGGCTTATAATACGGGTAGGTGATTTGTTCTTCTATAATCAGGTTTGCAATTATGTTTTCTTTTCTTTTTCCTGAAAATTCATTGTATTTTCTTTTGATTGATTCATATTGGTTAGTTAACTCGGTTGCTTTTAGTTTGCCTTTAAATTCTTGATTTAATGGTTTCAAGTTAGTTTGAACTAAAATTATGCATACTTTTAGTTTGCTTTTGAATTCTTGTTTTAATGGTTTCAAGTTAGTTTGAACTAAAATTATGCATGTTTCATTGATAGATGATTATTCAAGCTGAAGTTATGCAACCCTAATTCATCCTTGATATTTTAGGCTAGTGAACTATATATAAATATTAACGAAATAGGGGAAAATAATCATACTATCTTTGCTTAAAATCATACGGTGGCCCATGACATGGTTGTAGGGGGGAGGGGGTTACCGGCTACGAGACACATTGGACTCGATGGTACTAATTTATAGATCAGATGAGAAAATTTTGGTGATGTATTTGACTAAAAAAGTTAGATGAGAAAGTATTGGTGATGTATTTGACTAAAAAAGTTAGATGAGAAAGTTTTGGTGGTGTATTTGACTAAAAAAGTTACTAATTTATAGATCAAATGAAAAAGTTTTAGTGGGATGTATTGGACTAAAAAAGTTTAGAGGGTTATATGTAATGCCTTGAAGTTTAGAAGATTTAGTGGAATAAAATGATTCCGAGCAGTTTAATGCAATGCCATCTAAAGTTCATTAAGAGACCATAATAAGGGACTAAATTGTGAGACCTCTTAGAATTTGAGGAAGGTATGAGTAATTTTAACGATTGCACGAAATATGGAATTATCGAAGACTTGAAGGACTAATATATAAAGAACCCAAAAGAATAACATATATGGCCCTTTATAGAAAATTATATAGAGATACGTGACATTTATAAAGTTAAGAGAGTTATCTTGTAAACATTCTTACTTAAAGGGGTTTGTAAAATTTATCCTAAATTAAAAAGGAGCCACAAAACCCCTCTAAAACTTTGTTTCTTTCCTTATGACCTAAAACTTCCCCCCAAAACCCCTCTAACTCTAAATAATGTGAGGTAACCCAGAAAACATTTTATTTTCTGTAGAAAAACCAACCAACAAGTGTCCATTGCAATTCCAAGATCTAATTATCAGTTTAATTCTATTCTCCCCTTCTTTTTTCTAGGGATTACCTTCTCGTCGTTTTTTTGCTTTTTGGGTTTATATGGGACAAGCTAAAAGTTTTGGAGTTTTAGTGGGAAAAAAAGTTAAGTAGAGCTTTGTAAGAAATGTTTCAAAGTTTGGGGTGTAATCTTTTGAAATTTGTCCAGTTGAAAATACAAAAAATTAGAGGGAAAACATAAAAATAACAGCCGGGAATCGGATGGATCTATTGTATACATTATACATGCATGAAGCCCACCTCGTCTTCAGAATCCGGCCCAAGCCATTCATAGGCTCATGGCTTCACTTAACCTGACAGAACCACCTTTGGTCCAGACACTAACCATCAGCCCCACATCTCTTCAGCTCTCCCTCACACCCCCTTTCTTCTAAAACTCTAGACAAACACATTTCTCCTTCTTTCCAAAATTCCACCCAAACTCCAGATCTAATCATAACCAAACCTTCCTTTTTCCAAGATCAAAAGAATATCCAATTCCGAAGATCACCAAGAATTCCATTGTTAAACCTTGAGGAATCCAGCTCTCATGTCGGAAAGCGAAGAGGATAAGCTCCTCCAAATAGCACTCAAGGATCAAGCCAACCACGACGTTAGTTATCAGAGACCTTCGTCGAAATCGTTGAAGCTAGTAGTCAATCTCGTCTAGGCTCCCGTCGCGGTCAACTGCAGGAGCCAACACAGGAACCCTAACCCTAGAATGAGCTCCGCCTCTTCATCCAATTCTAATAAGAGAGGGTGAGGAGGAGGGGGAGGGGGAGGAGGAGGAGGAGGAGGAGATGATGATTCTGAGGTGGAGATGCTGAGCATATCGCCAAGAGACGAGGAGTATTCGTCGAGAGAGATCGTGATCCAGCCACAGAAGAATTGGGTGAGGAGGCCATCGAGGGATAATGTGATCGAGGAGGAAATGATGGAGGGGAGCCTTGGACTTGGAAGTGGGTCGATGGGGCTGAGGTGAATTAATACTTTTCCTTTCTGTTTTAATGTTGGAATGAGTTAGATTAGTTGAGGGCCTGGAATTTTAGCGATTTTTGTAGTTTGAGCTGAACTTAGTGTAGCGGGAGCTTCCACTTAGAGCTAAAGATTTTGAGGTGCATTCGTATGAGTGGTATGAACTTGGGGTTATTTCATTTTGATTTAAGCTCAAAGCCCGAGGGTTATGAACCCGTTTGGGCATATGTGGTGCACTAACATGGTCAAAGCAATATTTACTCAAATGACCCTTCCGATTGTAATTTGTGCAATAAAAGAGATCCATTTGTTCTCAAATGACCCTTCCGATTGTAATTTGTGCAATAAAAGAGATCCATTTGTTTTTGTGGACCTTTAGCTCGTGCACGGGAATCATTTGCAAATAAAGATTGTCTTTTAAATTCATTTTGCAAATGAGAAACATTCTTAAACAAAGGTGGTCTATGTAGGTGTAAATTTTGATCTCCCGAAACAGGGATTTTGTTTGTATTGATAAGAATAGCTTATTACAAACTAATGAATCGAAATTATAACAGAAGCGGAGGGAATGCCTTCCTTATTTAACGCGGGGACTTTCGGTAGCTATAGGACGCCTCGCTCGGTTCTCGCATCGAGTCTGCTTCCCTTGGACGATTCGACCGAGGTTGCTGGCGAGCTTCAGTACACAGTAGAAGCTCAGGTCGGTAGAGTTCGAGTCTCCCGAGTTCCCAAACAGCAATCGGAGTCGAGAACCAAGAGTTAATGGTTCGATTAACTGATTGATTTAGTTAAAGGGATTCCAGACGAATCACTCTTTAATTGTTCTTTTGAACTTTTCAATCTCAAACTTCTTTCCTTTTGCAGGAGAGGTTCTTAAATAGGGGGAGAAACAGCGTGGTTGCTCCCTGAATCATGGGATGTGACCATGTACTATTGGAAAATGCCATGCCTTTGGCTTGTACCATGAGCGGCTGCTTGATGGGCTCGGAGCACTATACTCCTTCCTTTCGTCGTGAGGAGTGGGAAAGCCCATCCTTATACGTGCTATCGCGGCTACCGAATACTAATTCGGCGAGCTTGTTGATCGTGGGCGGATTTAGCTCTTGACTCGTGCAGGCGATGTGAGCTTCAATCGTGAGCATGCGGGTGGACTTGGCGACTACATGGATTTGACTGGTCGCTCATACTGTGAGTGGCTACTTGATGGGCTTGGAGTACTGTGTTCCCTGATTTGACTGGTCGCTCATACTGTGAGTGGCTACTTGATGGGCTTGGAGTACTGTGTTCCCTCCCTTCACGTCATGGGGGAGTGGGGGAAGCCCATCCCTGTACGCAACATAGCGGCTGTCGAGTACACTGTTTGTAGGCGAATTTGACTCTCGACTCGAGCGGGCGAGTCGAGTAAATGGGTGAATTTCAATCACTTGGATGATCTGGACTTGTGCGGGCGAGTCAATTATACAGGCGAGTCTGTGATGACCAAATATAAGCGAATTTGGTGATCACGTGGTCTGAGCTCATGCTAGCGAGTCAAGCCCATGGGTGAGCCCCCATCCTCAAGTCGTACAGGCGACTTTGAATCACAGGCGGATTTCAAGTGAGTGTGCAGAGGTAATTTTTACCATCTACAAGACCCCCTTCAAAGTTTTCAGACCTAAACCAACTTGCGTGTGGTCTGGAATACTTTGAATAAAGAAGTTCCTGGCAAAACAGGTGTATTTGGTTCCCCTTTAAGATTTTTAGCAAACCCTCAGCTATCAACGGGTTTGATTTACCTTTACTGATTACCGTTTAAATCGGGCTAGTCATACTATTCCCCTCAGTATGATGAGTTGTCGAGTAGTTTCTCTTAAGCTTAATGCTAAGATTTTCGCTCTAACCCTTAGCCGTTTGAGGTGTGGGTTTGGGTAAGGCCATTCCATCTGTGGTTCAAAACTCTAGACGAGTCGTGCTATCCGAAATTCATCTTCAAGGGCGAACGAATCGTTCAGGCGAAATTTATTTTCGCAGGCAAAATTTGAAGTTGTGGGGTTGAGCCATGTCTTTGCAGGTGAAACCCTTCCTTCAGACGAAATTTGATCTGGCGGGAGGTGAGCTACGTGTTCACCGATGAAGCTTCATGCTTTCCAGCTAAGGCGGCGTGGCTCCGTCAGGTCGCATTAATTACGATCTGACGATGCGACGTCAGCTTCGTGCACCTCGCTCGATGATGAATCGTGGCCATGGTTTTCAAATCCAACCGTTAGATTCAGTCATAGATTTCGGTTCGGGTCCCGGGTTTTGACCGGCCCGTTTCCTGTTTTGACGGTTCCATCGTAACCGCAAAAGAGAACGAACTATTAAGAGTAATCTAGACCGTCGATTTCGATCATGGCCACATCTCTTAACCGTCAATGCTTCGCCTCTTGAGAGCGATCGTGGCCACGCAAGCATTTCCGCCTTTAAATAGGCTTTGTTCCCCTCCTTTGAGAGCTACCGTGCTCAGGAACTTCTGCTCGTGTGAAAATTTTCTAGAGAGGAAGAACTCCCACTTCGTCCCTGACTCCCAAACATAGCGCCAAAATCCAAGAAATGTGCTCCAAAGGGAGGAGGTCCTGGACGTTATTCTGATCGCGTCGCCGCTGGTATGATCGCCAGCGTGCCTGAGACGCACTTGGGTAAGTCGAAAGGTTTGTCTGACGACCTTGTATTGATTGTCGACGTTGGGTCAGGAGGATGAGCATCGCTCATCTTCCTCAGTGGACTCTGCCATTTTTTGGCGGTTTCCCCGATTTGGATAAAATTGGCCTTTTTCAGGCAGATTCTGCATTCATTTGAAGAGGGTGACTTCTGCCTTTACAGGCGAAGTCGGCCTTTATCGGGTGAAGGCGAATTCGTTCTTGACAGGCGAGTTTGACTTTTGTCTGATAAAGACGAATTCAGTCTATACAGGCAGATCTTGTCTTTGTCAAGCGGATTTTGCTTTTTGACAGGCGGATTAACATTTGTCTGGCGACTTTGCCTGTGTTGGCTTAATAGGCGGATTTGCCCCTAGGGCGGACTCCATCCTAATTCTTTGGTTCTGCCTTACAGCGACCTTTTCTGATGAAGCCCTTCCAAAGGGCGTGGCTATTGGTCTCGCCGGAGGTATAGGCTATACGGTGCCTCCCCGATTCTCTTTCCTAGATTCTGTACCCGTGTTTGCTGCCGACAGGCCGGATGGATTGATCAAGAGAGTCATTAACGGGAACCATTTGACGTTGTATGAGTTGACTACTGATGCGGTATTGACCGACAAGGCTAGGGCAGAGCTCAAAAAGCCTCAGTTTTTGTTTGGTGATGCCACGTCTGATCCTTCAGCTCTATTGCTCAGGGAGAGCATGTGGTTCCTCGTAGTGAACGGGGTTCACTACTACCTTCCCAGCATGCCGAGAGGGTTCTCAATTATTAAGTTGCGGTCCCTTGCAGTCCCAAGAATGATGAACTGGGATTTGACCCCAACTCAAGACGGTGTGACTTGCGGCCATGGCTGGGTACGGGGTGGACAGCTCCTGCAAGCGTGTGACCGCTCTACGTCCTGGCCTGCCATTCAATGAGTTGCCCGTCGGGGAGACGACGGCGGTCGCGGAGGCTTTCCGTCATCGTTTCTTTCGGGCTGGGGGGAAATTTCCTCCAAAGGACTTCAGAGCCCCAGGGTGGATCTGCTCTGTGCCTGGTAGCAGCACTTGGTGGTCTAAGATTACTAACTACGTCTTGGCCGAGAATTCTGATCTCATGGATTCAGAGCTGTACGTAGCCATTCGGGCCACTCGACACGGTCTGAAAATCAATGCTCCTCAGTTCCACACCATCTTGGAACTGTATTGTTCGGACAGCGACACATTCTTCACCCCCAATGGTGAACTCAGCATAACCCTTCATGAGATGTATGACATGTCAAGGTTGCCTTTGGGAAGCTTCCCCTACGAGGAGTATGTCCCAGGTCAAGATGAGATTGACCAACTTTTAAATCACTCCCCCTTGGTGATTGAGACTCTATGGGAATTGCTCTGTCACTACCATATATGCCTCAATACCTTAGGGGCGGTAGACCATAAAGGCAAGAAGAAGAGGGCTCCGGGGATTAGCCATAACAACCGGGCTGATTACTTATTCCCGGAGAATGATATCAAGGGAAGGCCTACTCTGCTGCTGGGCGAGTGTGACCAGGCCAAAGTGGAAAGGAGGACGGCCGAAGGGGGAGCCACCGTGACTCTTGAGCATGACGAGGGTGGATTTAAATTCGGAACGGTTTTACATTCGTTCCATCACCAGGCCAAGTCCCCTATATCTGGAAAGGCTCTGCTCGTGGGGTACCTCATGTTGTGGTTGAAGAGGTGTGTGGTTTCCACTCATTCCTTCGAGGCGCTTCTGGTGGAGGTCGTCTATCCTGTAGTTTGCTTAGCCCATGGGAAGTCCTACGCATTGGTGTCGGCGATGGTGGCATGTATCCATCGGGGGATCCGCACATTGACGTCCTAATTTTGTCGCGTGTTGAGTGTTGACGAAGGGGAAGGTGAAGTCATCAGGACTCCTAATCCTAGAGTGGGGCTGCCCTACACTTATTTGATGGCGTGATTTGTCTACCATTGCGAGTGCTTGATGAGTGCCCCAACGACTCTTCAAGGGGAAACGTTCGTCCCGTTCATCCAGCGTCTGGAGAGATGTTCTTGGAAGTGTAGAGACATCCCTGACGCGAGAAAGACGTTGTCCCACTTTGGCCATTACAATTTTTACTATTTCTTCCCCTACTTCAGTGGAGGGAGATATGGCGAGTCTCTTAGCGATGTATCGACGGCGGACCACCACACCGTTCTTTCTTGTGACGCTTTTCGATGGTTGGTGAATATTCGACTGGGGTATCATATCCTATGAATATGATCTGTGTGTAGGCGTCTAAAATTGTCTACGAGAGCCCACACGAAACTCGAAGCAATGAACGGGCGAGTCAAGAAAGGAAGATGGTCGTGCAAACCAACTCGGTGCGCGTCGGTCAAACGCGCGCACGTCAACCAACTCGTGCGCGCCGGTCAACGCGCGCACGTCAAATCATTTCGGTCGGCTCGGTCAACGCGGCGCACGTCAACCAACTCGTGCGCGCCAGTCAACGAGTGCACGTCAAATCACCTCGGCGCCGCAGTCAACGCACGCACGTCAATCAGCCCGCGCGCATCGATCAGCACGGTATGTTAACAACGCGCGTCGACGATCGATCTCGGCGACGAAGCATACAATCAAAATCGAACGAATACGCAACAAGAACAAGTCCCGGAAGAAAGAAACCAAAAAAAAAAAAAAAAAAAGGGAGAAAGTCGGGTCAACCCGCGCTAAGCGCAGGACGGAATGATCCGACCCGCGTCAAGCGCGGGACGGATCAATCCGACCCGCGCAAGCGCGGGTCGGATGATTCCGACCGCGCATGCTGCGGTCGGATGTTTCCGACCCGCGCGAGCGCGGTCGATATTCCGACCCCGCGCGAGCGCGGGTCGGATTATTCCGACGCCGCGCGAGCGCGGTCGGATGTTTCCGACCCGGCAAGCGCGGGTCGGATAATTCCGACCGCGCGAGCGCGGGTCAGATTGTTCTGCCGCGCAGTCTAATGTCCCAAACACGTTTTGACGGTTTTAATTTGGTTTTTTAGCAGGTTTATCGGTTCCAGGGTTCTTAACTGACTTGAGATCATCCTCAAACGTGGTTAGCTGCTGTTGACTAAAGATAGAGCCAAATCCCTTGTTCTTATCCAAATAACCGCATTTTGAGGCCTATAAATATTGAGACCAAAGACCAATCCAATAATATTTCTGAAAAGAGAAGGCTTCGGTTAATCATTTATGCATCAAA